>NW_028186357.1:627709-647942 GCF_003343005.1 Rhea americana | reverse complement strand
GATAGGGATCCAAGTGCTAATAAGGAGTTAAGTTACATTTCTTGGTAAGGTTTCTTAATTGCCAGTGCTGGCTGAAACTTGAACAGTTCAGAGATTCTGTTGATTATGTCAGCTTGAATATTATTACATTGAATTCCCATCAGGATAACTATGGCTTTTGTTGTATCCGTTGCATCATTTTCCTAACATTGTTCAGACCAAGTACTATAACAATTTTATGGATTGAGAAGGAAATTAACTGTGTCCATAATGCTGTGCCTCTCAAGTAGGCACTACATTGCAACTGTCTTACAAATGGTTTTTTGCTTGTAAGCATTTGTGCTGTTTCCTACAGGGAGACTTTCAGTGGTAGAAAAAAGGTTAGCACACAACCCCAATGGGGTTTCACAGCACTCAGGCACCTGGTTTGTCCCTTTGGGCCTTCAGAAAGTCTTTCATTGGGGTATTTGCAGCCAGATTATTTGAAAAGTCCTAAGCAGCTTGGAGGACTACTTTCCGCCAACTTCAAAATCACCAAGTGTGTTTGCAGCTCCACCTGAGTGAAGTTTTGTAGTATTTTAAAAGAAATATTCACCAGTCTGTAATTCTTCGCCCACATATCTCAGATATTTTAGGATAGTGTGTGAGAAGTTGCTGTGTCCATGACCTCAGAAACCAGGGAATGAGAGTAGCTGAGATCCACATKTTCTCCAGGGACATTCACTTTGTGAAGGTTGCTTTGTGAAGAGGTCTGGTGGAAACACTCAGGCTACGGCTGAGGGGCTCAAGGAGAAAGACAGACACCTCCTGGGCAGAATCCATCCAAAAGAGACACTTACATATTTTGACTCTTAAGTGTAAGCAGCCTTCCAGAAGCAGAACACTGCCAAGGCAYGAGAGGTGAAGATCTCACCAGGTCTTATTCCTAGCTCCTACAGCTAGGCTTTGTCCATCCAGACACCTCTTTTTCTTCTGCCACCTGAGACCCTAGAAAACCTCTAGAAGACAGAGTTAAGATGATTGCTGTCCCCCAGCCAAGCAAAGGTTTCTATGAGCTCTGTGAACTGGCTTGCTCCGTTGTTTGTTGATAAGAAAAAGTGGGAAGAACCTGCCCGGAGCACAGGCACTCTTTTCAAATGAGGTCTGTCGCTTGCAAAGTTTATATGGTTCTTTATAACCCATTGTGATCAAAGGCATTACATAAATATAACATTTATTATTATTCATAATGTTGTCCATAAGCACAGATTGCTAGAAGGTATTGCCAAACGAGATTTAGTTCTATTATATAAGTCCTATTAACGTAGATGGGATTAAAACAGCAGAGAAAAAAAGAGTCTGGGCTGTTCCTACGTGTGTAGGCCCTGCAATGTTTTTACAAGGAAATCCTCTTCTGCACAGATGCGTACTAGAGGGCCTTGCTCCTTTGAAGGTCTACTAGTGATTTCAAATAGTGTATCAGTAAATCAGGGAACATATGAAACTCCCCAAGGCCTCCCGGGGTCCCTGTCCCCATATGGCTCTTTAAAGCAAGAAGCTTCAGCAGATCACGTCACCAAGCGTGGAGCAACACTCATGTCGTGGCAAGGCACAGAAATCAGATCTGCAGTGCCTCGGCGCTATCCCAGCAGCTCCAGTTAGAGCTCATTTGCAAATACAACATTTCTGCATGTGCACCTTTAAAAAAAAATGCCTTCAGACATATCATCCGTTACTTTGAGTCACCAGCAGCTTGGGAGAACGTTTGTTCGTTTTGAAAAATCGCGTCTCTGAAGGTACAATATTAGCTCTAAGCTGCAGCTATCACTGTTTCACGTATCAGCTCATTAAGAACACGACTCRTCTCGATGGGGCTGATGCGGATGATAAGAGACATCAAGCAGCAGCCTGTGACAGGAGGAGCGCGAGAGCCCAGCCCAGGCTGATGGGACTCAGCTGCCACATCCTCCCGGGGCCCTGGCTCTGGGAGCGATTCACAAGGATTTACTATTTTCATGCTTCACTTTACATYGCTCTCAATTAATAAGATTTCTTGTTTGTTATTATTGTTATTGTTGTTGYTGCTGCTGCTGTTGTTATTATTATTATTATTAGGTAATGCATCGTTTTCTTCCTCATCACTTATAAATACCAGTGTGTTCACAGTGCATCCTGTTCAAATTCAAATACTCGCTCCACTGAGGAAATGTGTTTCTCGTTTTCCTGGTGTCAGTTGCTCAGAAGTAATTTCTCTGTAAACTTTCCACCCTACTTCTCCTGCTGTTTTTCTGTCTTGTCTTCAAARGACCTTAAAACATGTCATTTTTTTCTGATTTCCTTCTATGCTATAGCAATCTTTTTAATAAACGTGATAAGTGTTTCTGTTGATGAAAAAATAATCCACTGCTGTTGGCTACATTTTTCCCCTCATTTTAGGTAGTCAGCAGGAACGAATAAAGATTTCTTACAGCTCATAAGATAAGAAAGTTTGAGGGGATCTCTAAGATTTGTATTAACACTAGAAAAACACAATAGATGTCATTAAAAATTGTCATTTATTCTGAAGGTATACTTACATGTACATGGTTATTTGCAGTATTCCCTGAACCGAGAAGGAATGCTATAAATCTTAGGCTAAAAGAAACCTTAATGAGTGACAACCACAGGCAGGATTAATAAGACATGTAAGGGTCTCCGGAACTTTTGCTTCTGAAATACTTGCTGTATTTGCTGGTTTTTTTCAATGTGCCCYTCTGTGAAGAGATGTAGTTGCTGTAGTTTCTAAGGCAAAAAAAGCAGCAATGATTTTGTCATGCAGATTAGTGAAATTTAGTTTTCAGCCTCGGTTTCTGAACTCTGCTACCACCTCCCGTGCGACCTTGGTCGGCTCATTCCATCTCTTCTTCCTCCTCTACYAACAAACTTGATAATACGTCACTTCTGCAAGGAAAAACAGGTTGAGGCCATGACTAGGAAAAGATACACAAATGTAAAATGGGCAAATGTTAATTTTTCTTCTGTTTTGTTAAGATTTGGGGGGAAAAAAGTAATATTCCGTATTCCAAGATGTATTCCAATCCTCATTGCATGGCCTCATCTTCTCATTAACTTTTCCATGTCCTCTGCCATCTCTGGGCTTTGCTCGGTGGGCGATGCTTGGAGAAGGGGTCCCGTAACTGCGGGGCTCCCCCGGTGCGGGTGACACCCTGCGACGGGGACGTCACGGGAGCGCGCGTAGCGCAGGTTTCTCTCAAGCAGCGAACAGGTTCTTGCAAGGTGAAAAGTTCAGATCAGAAATGTTTCCATCCCGGCCCTAATCCTCCTGCCACCAGAATCGACTGCCAGATTCCCACTGGCGTAAGCGGGAGCAGAACCAGCGCTAGGATAATGGTGAGCTTTGTTTCTCACGGCTTAGCATTGCTATCGGCGGCTCCCGCGTCATATTCCTGCTGTCTCTTGGATCGCTCGCCCTCCCTCTTCGTATTCATTTTTCACTGCTGCGCCCCGCGCCTGGCCGGGCGGAGGAGATCACGGACCTGGCCGCGGGCTCCGACGTGTTGCTTTTGGACCGACTCTCACCTTATCAGATCGGATCGGCGCATCGCGGCTGCGKGACCGCGCTGCGGCCGTTCCCCCGCCCACCGCGTCCTCCGCTTCGCGGGAGCTGAGCTACCAAAAACAGGGTGTTTGTTTATCGACCGCTCCGTGAGAAAAGGCGGCACCGAGCCTCCGGCCCCGGGCGCRCGGGCTCGCCGGCCCCGCGGCTCCAAGGCGCGGGGTGGGAAGCCCGGGAAGTGGGGAAGGAAAGCAGCCAAAGCCGCTCGCGAGCCACCGCGGAGCCCGGTTTCGCGGTGCCGTCTGCTGTGCCTTTCCCAGATGCTGCGAACCGGAGCTGGCCAGAAAAACAGCGGGAGACAAGGGCTATTTTTTTTTATTTTTTTTTTTACTTTCAGTCAGAATTTGAAATGTTAAGAAAACTTTTGCTGACTTTCAGAGCGATACTTGTTCCACTGCTGTTCCCATGTAAATAGGAGAACTTGGGAAAATATCACCTGACTCTGTGACTTCTTAAAACAAAAATCTTCAAAAGAATGAGAACAAAATGATCCCCCCACCCCAATATACTCCTGTCTTAAAAATTATCACAGCCCTCTGACTCGGACTGCATATCAAYTTCTGCTGTAGCTCTCTGAAGGATGAGAGAGAGCCTGCAGAGAGTGATAATCTTACTTATTAGGAGTAGGGTTGAGAAAGCAGGGAGTAAACATAYGGGAAGAGAGAAAGAGAGCTGCATGAGAATACAGGAGAACAAACAAAACCAAAAAATATATGTGTAGATTTTCTTGTGACTGAGCTTCTCAAATCCTTCTGGCAGAAGGTCCCATCTATGAGGCAGAACATTCCCCTTAGAAGTGTGGCCACTCTTAAGTGCCTCAAGCCCTCCTGAGATCCTGATCCCTAGTTTGGGATCAGCAGCTGGGAGAGATKCTCCAGACAGATGGACAGCTCGACATGTCAACATCTTAACATGCAAAAATGGCAAAAGCTGATGTTAGTGACTTAATCATATGAATTTAATTCCTGTTAGCAAGGGATATCTTTATCAGATGAGACAGTTTTGTGACATTGCTAAGGACAGACACACTTGCAGTTCACTTGACACCTACCATAAAAAATGCTGATGATTTCCAGCAATACATCCAGGGATGAGTGAGGCTGCTTGCTTGATCACATGCCCTCATCCAGCACCTAAACTGGCACTGCACCAAAAGAATTCAACATTCAAAACATTCCTGTTTTTTCTTGTCTTTTCTTATGATTTCTGAGCTTCTAAGTCTCAACCAAGATTAGAAGCACTATAAGAAGCACAAAGCACTATCAGAGAAGAAAATTCATCAGGGACAAGGACAGAAGATAATCAGAACATACTTTGCAAACCAGATAAACCAGTTCCCCATATTTTTCTCCTCTCTGTCTTCTAAGATGTACCAGTTTCATTTTTGCTATGTGAAGAGCCCATTCTCTTTGCAAAATCCACTTGTCAGGAAAAAAAAAAAAAAAAAAAAAAAAAAAAAAAAAAAAAAAAAAAAAAAAAAAGAACCTCCCCAGAGCCAATGTCTGGTTAGCAGATGCACTAGCCTTCTCATTGTGTTGAATAGGGAGAAAAAAAAACAAAGTAGGTTTAAGATAGGGCTGATTTGTTTAGGAAAAAGATAAGATGAAGTGGTGATAACATGAGAACTTGACTTGATCATCCATATATTTTCCTCYTTAAGAAGAACTGTGTGAAAGCAAAAGCTTCCCCATCACCAACATTTTTAGTACGATCTGCCTCTTTTGAAAAAAAGACTGAAATCTTGTCCAAATGCAGATAATTTGTTTTCCATATCAGAACTTGCAAAAATGTAAATGCTTCCACATCTGAGTGTAAAATCAGGGATCCCATCATCTGATTTGCATTGCACGTGAGCTGAGGAGTGTCCAGAGAAATAGATTGGGACTGTATTGGCATATTTTAGAGCGTTCCTAGCTCTGAAGAGAGGAAAGAAGTTGCTAATATAGCTGCACCAGGAGATAGCTCTGCTAATGCAGATGCTCCTGGCATGCCTATAAGATAGCAGCGAGAGGAATTCATAGCCTCCCTCCCAGATTGCTTCTTTAGTATGCTGCTTTCTTACGTGGAAGCAAAGCATTTATAACCTTTAATGTCCTTATGCTAAGGTAGGGAGGAGAAGAGGTTGGCAGGGTCYCCTCTGGATGTCTGAGTGGTCTCCAGAGAGGTTCCTCCATCCTTCTTGGGGAACTGGCCAGAACAGCGCCATATGGCCCTAGTCAGGCCCTTGTTGTCCGACCATGCGCGGACTCTGTTTTACCCATCATCACCAAGAGAGGGATCCTTTGGTCTGTCCTTGAGGAAGGCTAGCCTGACATTTCTTTTAAATTTAAGAAAACAAAGCAGTGCCAGTTGAGCGAAAGTGCAATTACACAAGCCTTTGAAGTACCTTGCTAATCCTTCTACTGCCTAAGGACATGAGGWGCAGGGTTGCAAAGCACCTTCCTTTCCCGCATGCGGAGTGGTGCTAACGCCTTTTACTGTGGTGTTGCTGCTGGCTCCCAGCAAATGYGCCTGCACCAGGACAAGCTGCCTGCTCTGAACAACACTGTGCACATGAAGAGAAAGTGGCTCAAACCTTGTTGGCATGGGCAGCCTTTTGCTTCTGCCATGAGGAGAGGAGGAGGAGAAATCCCAGCARAGATGGTAACCTCAATGCCTGCTGGAGAAGCAGACAGTATTGGTGACAGTTGTGATACCARTCTAAGCTCTTGGAGATGCCTTCAAGGGGAGACTATGGTAGGAGCAGATCTCTATGCTGTTTTAGGATGTTTTAGGTTCCCCACAGCTCCCAGCATGCTCTACAGATGAAATACGGCCAAGTGAAGCTGATGTGAGCCCTGCTCTGCTTGCTTGCTTTTAGCCCTGTCCCAGCTCTGGAAAGAACAGCAGTTTTGTCTCCTGCCTCCTTCTGTAGAGCAAAGAGATGCCCCAGCTGCAAAGAGCAAAGAGACCAGACCACAACAGGGGTTGCCACAGGGGAATTTGGGAGAGGCATCTCCATCCCGCCTTCAGCACGTTGGCAGAGCTATTTGCCCTGCTCTATTTACACAGTGTTTAATGCTGTTGATGTCAACGTGGAGATGTGTTAATAACCCAATTAAACTGTTCATCCAACTATGTCAGATCCAATCACTTGAGGAAGACTTGTGTGTTTTGCTTTGTAATTCTTGTACCACGTTATGGCATGCAAAAATGATGTCCTTGTGGCTGACATTTAGCCTCAGCTAAATCTCATGCAGTGTGAGATATTGAAGCGCTAACATCTAGATTTGTCTTGCCATGAGAGCTTCAGTTATTTTCTTTTTTTTCCCAAACAAAGGCTTTTTCTAAAGCATAGATTAGGGAAAGGAAAATCCACATATCGTCTCCTACTTCTGATCCTCTCTCTGAGAAGGCAGAGTTTGACAGCCCTCACTGCAGACTACTGAACTTMTGATTCATGGCAGAAGAAGCCATCCTTGCGCAGATAGATCTGTTTCAGTTAAAAATTCTCTCAAACCCACCTGAGAGCTGAAAACCAGCAATATCAGCGATATCATGTACTTCCTCTGAGCAGGATAGTGTTTCCAGGTTCTGAGATATGTTAGTCCTGGGTGAGATGAGCTCCAGCTCTTTCTGCCATGCTGCAGAGCTGGGTGGGGAGAGCAGCTCCAATCACTGCAAACTTTCAGCCCCATGCAACCCCACGAAAGTGAACAACCCCCTCACATTGCTAGTTGCTGTTTCTCCCTTCTGAGGATAGAGGTGAAAGCCAACCAGCACATGATATTGAGCAGGAAGCTTGAAAGGAGGTGCTCAGGAGCAGGTCGTGGCTTCCTGAGGTGGGATATGGCAACGGAAGTCCTCGGTGACTGCACTGCAAGGGTGATTTAGCAAAAGTCTGCAGCAAGGAGCYGCAGGAACTGATGGCAGTGGGGAGCCAGCACCTGCGTGCTGGCAGGGCTGCTTAACCTGGCTCGGTGCAGAGTGACCCAGCACCTGCTGCACTGGCTGTGGCCACCTCTGCTTTCCTGTCCACCAAAGGAAGATAGGAATGTTTCACAGCCCCCTTGGGTGCTTAGGAGGCTCCATCACTCCTGCCTGTAAAGAGATCACAAGTCCAAGGCACTTCCTTGCAGTGGAGGCTAGTACACCRAAACAGTCCTTAATTTCCCTCTGCCATCGGTCTTGGCTGTCACCCACCGGGTGTTAGCAAGAGGCCTGTGATGCAGGGCACACGTGCAGGTGTACATGTGTTGACATATAACCATATTTGCAGTGGATCTATGCATGCATACCAGYGCATGAGTCACCCTATATTTTAAAGATGTGGTTTAAATTTTGTTCAGATTGAACATATTTTCTTATCTATTTATCAAAACTTATCAGCTCCTGAGTATCCTCAACTGTATCCCCTCAACTACGACTTTAATACAAACTCTTCCCGAAGCAAAGAAATTAAAATTTGTGTTATATGGTCCCAGTAGAAGAAATTATCTCTCTTACAGACAGTTCTTAAGCATGTACTTAACTTCAGGCATGTTTAACTTCAACTGATATCCACAGAGCTGAAAAACACATCAATAAAACTGAAGTTAACTGCAACAATTCACTTAAGGGCTGTTCTGTACAGCCTTGACTTAAGCATATGCTTAAATATTTTCTTGAATCTAAGCCTATATTAGTGGAAAAGTCATCGTTCTGTACTAGATTTTTATATGTCTGTGACTCTAGGATAGTTTTAGTATTCTCAATAGATCAGTTCTTTGGATGGATTCCTCCACTCGTCATTAATATTTGGCGTCAACTGTCTTTCTTTCTCATCCATTCCCAGAGACAAGGAAAAATTTTCCCTTCTTTCCACGAATGTATTTATGTTCCCCATGGAAATTCTTCTCTGTGATATATGAACTATTTTCAGAGAAGTTTAGCAAAGTCTAAATCACAAAAGGAAAGAAGACCTCTTTGGCTTGAGTTCATAAGGGGAAAAGTTGGGACTGCAGTGACCTGCAATGTGATTTTTTTTCTCGAGTTTAAGTGTTATTTCCATTCAAATCTCTCATAGCCTTGACCATAAATAAGACTTCTGAATAATCCTCATTTTTTGTCCTCATATCTACCTCCCTTAAAATTAGAAGGGAATATTTAGGATCTGTCAAGATGATAGACTGTCCTTTATGGTGGCCGAATGAAAGGAAGAATATAAGTTTGGAAGTAAGCAACATGCTTTTCTTCAGCGTAGGATTTCCTCCGCAGAGACATCATCACAGACTGTCAGAAGCTGGGCAACTCTCCAAAGGTTAGAGGCAGGGCCAAAACTTATAATTTCTGCTTTACAGAGGGCCATTTCTGTCTCTGAGATTTTAAATACTGTCTCACCGCAGCTGTGAAATTCAGAGCTTGCAGATTGCAGCTAGTACAAGATGCTAGTTTACCAGTCTGGGATATGTCACAGCTAGGTCTGCACAGGCTATTTCTAGTAAACTAGCTGGAAATGACTTTTCAAGAGTGAATGCCAGGACAGGCACAGCATGATCGTGCAAAACGAGCGACACAGCAATCACTGCAACGTCCGGCGTGGGAACGCTCAGCTCTGCAGCCCTCCGCCTCCGCCTCCGCCGGGGAGCGCACGGCCGTCTCCGTGGAGCGCCCACGCCAAACCGCCCTCCAACCCACTTCCCAGATAAACCTCCACTTCCCCTCGGCTTGCCGAGCAGCGTGTGGTCCGCTCAGCCGGGTGGGCACCTCTGCGCCGCGGGAGCTGAGTCACGGAGCTGTCGTTGCRGCGTTGTGTGCAGCCCGGGACACAGAGACCTTTGTGCGAGGAGCAGCGCAAAGGCACAGGAAGATGTGCGGGCTCAGATATTTCACATGTGACGTCCCCACGGTGCAGAAGGTCACTCTCTGCATCAGCCATTCACTTGGGGCCAAATTCCTACCGCCTGCTGTGGTGCCTAAGCCAGGGAGAGTTAATGGAAAGGAGCCAGGCGGTTTGCAGGCCACCCAGGAGGGACGCTTAGGTGACCCAAGCAATTCTTTCATTAGCTGAGGATGAGCCTGAGGTCTCACTGCCCTTGACAGTCCGTGGGTAATTTCACCCTTGATGTCAGAGCAAGCACCTGTCTTAAGCGCAGAGGGGATTATCTGAAGCTATGTCTCTCGGATACATAAGCTGCCAGGTCCACGTCTCTGTGTCATGTACACAGGAGCTGCAGAGACTTGCACGTGATGCTGGGTGCAACCTCCTCGTTGTGCCAGAGTGCTTTTCGATCAGTGCAGCGCAATCCAGGGAGAAGCCGAGCCTGGGAAAGGTCAGCCTTGCCCTCCGTGCAGCCCAGCCTGGCTTGCTGGGGTAGTCCTTTGGGCCAAGCCTCAGCTGCTGTGCTTATCCTCCCTGGAGTAAATTGAGCCAGAGTTTATGAGTTCGCAAATGATGCTCTAAGCACTGCACACACAACCACACATGTGCAAATGAACACAGAGGAACCGCTCCATCCAGCTGCCTTCCTGACCATAGGGGCTAGGTAGAGATGGATTTTCCCTTTGACACCACTACTGCGATAGAGTTTGGGAGGAAGAGGACAAAACCCTAGCGCTGATCTGATCAAATCAGTCTGAGATAAGTTTTCTTTCACAAACTTCAACCTGTCTGTGTATTTCTGTAGTGATTYTAGCTCTTGAAGGAGCTGCCTATTAGCTTCAGTTCCCTTTCGGTGTTTTCAAGTGCCTCCAAACTGATTCTTCATGTTTCCTCTGTAGCTGAACACTCCCAGAGAGAAACTTCACTTCTTTAGGCATTTGAAAGATATTTTATCTTTATTGATTGCTTTTATCCCTGGAAGGAGACATTGGCACTTTTAAACACACAGTAAGAATATGCAAGCATGACTATAGAAGTAGCGTATCTCATTTGGAGACCTGATGTTAATGTCCTAGCATGGAAATCCTAAGGAGTCAGGGGAGACAGAGCTGTAACATGATGTTGCTGCAGTTATGAATTCCTGTGACTTTGAAAGGCCACGAGGTCAGAGCTATTTGTCACTACAGTTGGCTGGACAAGCAAGTGAAAAACCCTAGTAAGAACTGATTCCTTAAAGCAAACTGATTGGCGTGAAAAAGAAAAAAAAATCATGCTTTTCCTTTCTGAGCTGGGCAAAGCCTGAGTATTGCAAATTAAGCACTCAGCCAAACTTACTTGATCCTCAACACAGAGAAAAACAGAGTCCCTCTCCAAACCTCAACTGTGACCCCTCCAGACCCTTGGCCCCATGGAAATCAGACCAACGGGAGTCTCCAGAGCCAGGACCCCAGCTCCACATCTGGAGTGGCAGAAGAACACCTCCAGTGCCAGCTCCAAGTCCTTTCTTGTCAATGCAATTAATTAAGCAGTTGGTTACTTTCCACTGAAGTTGAGATTCTGCGGTTTGCGTAGACCTTGCAGATATTTGATCTCTCAGTAATTCTCTAAGAAAGATGCCTAATTAAAATACCTGTTTTCTCTTCTGTCAAGGGACTTAGGTTGGGATTTTTTCCTCGTCACTAGAGATCATATATGGATAAGAAAAGAAACAGTCCATGAGACTTCAAAGAACTGACTCACCTCTCACTCTGGTCTTGGACTCACTCTGTTCAGGCAGAAGCCTTATCAGACAAAGTTATTTTTGTGGGCTTTACTACATGAATGCATTTTGCACTCTAAAAAATCTATTTTCTTAATTTTATATGAACTAAAGGTGGAGTTTTACTCAGTTTTGTTTTGCTTACAGCTGACCTACTGTTCCCTGTTGATGCTCAATCCATTGCTAAAATTGCGAAATAAGCTAAGAAAATATAACAGATCAGTCAAAGATTTCAAGACAGTCATCACGCTGCAAAGGAGCACAGAGCAGCTAGGTGACCAGTTCTAAGCTTTAGCAGTCTGTTACTATTTACTCTCATTAAATCCAGAGTCATCTGGCTTAATTCAGTTTGCCAGGAATTCACTTCAGGATAATTTAGAGTAGGATCAGAGTCACCAGGCTTTCTCTCTCTCTCTCTCTCTTTTAGGATAGAAGATGATAATAATAGAGGCTTTTTTTCCATGAAAGCACATGCAATTTCCTCCRTGGCCATCCAAAACAAATAATCAGGAGATTTCCCCATGTTTACAGTGGGGCATTTGACTGACCTCCTCTGCAAAGGTCTTTAAGAGAAATCAATGAAAAATACTCTGTAAGAAGTGGGTCACAATTGTTGTTGTTGTTGTTACATAGAATTTATGTAGAGCTTAATCTGAAACCAGACACCACAGTTAAGCGCTTTTCTTTGCTATTTTCATAACAAAGCAATTATATTTAGCAGTAGGTACAGTGAAACTGAAATAAATTTCGTTCATATTCAGAGAGTTTGCATGTTTATTAATAATCACTGTGTCCACATTGCTTATACCAATTCCAAATATAAGCTGTAGTGATGTATAAAAACCTTTCTCCTTGGCATAATTGAGTCAACATGACCAACTTGGCTCTCTCACTTTGTGAATGACTGCAATTATGTCACTGCAAAGCTGGCGGGTACATGRGCTTCAATTTGCAGGGAAGCATTGGATGGACAAAAGTGGAGGTGACACTTTGATGTTAAATAGGAGAGAATAAGGACGATGAAATACAGCCCTTTGCTGCTCTACTTATCTACCTGTCGGGAGGCAGATGTTATCGGCTGCCTGCTCCGCATCTCGCTCGCTGAAGTTCTGCTGCGGTGAATGACGGGTGTGCGAGCGGCTGAGACAAGTGGAAAGACAACCCCGACTTTAGCGAGAGATGGAGCGCTCCTTACGCACTGAAAGATCACAGATCCATTACATGGAGTCTAATGAGGAGGCTGAGCCAGTACAAATACAACTGCTTAACAGTTTATTTTAACCATCCAATGGGAATGACATAACGTAAAAGAATTCTTGTTGCCAACAATCTTTTCTTTCTCTCTCTCTCGTCTTTTTTTTTTTTTTTTTTTTTTTTTTTTTTTTTTTTTTTGTTCCTTGCATGGATGGTATTTGTTAGAAATCAGGATTTTCCTTAACTAAATGTCTTGTGGTCTCCTTAGCTTTGTTTCTTAACAGGGTTGTCTTTATGTTAGTTTTCTTTGGCTTCCCAATAGAAGAGTAACAGATTTCTTTTGAAGTTTTTATTGATGAATGAGCTCCTATAAATAACTCTCTGTGGCAGCAGCTTGATCTCTGAGTTTACTCTGGAATAATAGTAGCAATGGGAATGAAGGAAATTTATGGCAGCATGACATGAAATAGTTTAATGGGCTTCATACTGTTTAACTTAATCTTTACAGATGTAAAAACAGAAATACAATTATTTTAACAACTATTATTACATATTGCTTTCCTAATGAAAACAGCGACTTAGTAAGCAGTTTAGGATACGTAGTGAAGAACTACGGGGTCTGCCTCACTGCAGAGCCAGGAATGAGTGCGCTGGACCAGCATATTTCCAAACGTCCGTCTGATGGGCTGGAGGCACCAGGAGGGAAGCGGGCACGTGGGGCTCACGCAGAGCTGGCCGTTAGCTGGCGGTGCCACACGTAGGGCCGGCCACCCCACTGCAGACACAAGGCTCTAAGCGTGTGTTACACCTTCACCAACCCTACCCACTCCCATCCGTAAATCACAGGAAGGAAGGAGGGAGATGACGAAAACAAGCGCACACTTTGAGGCTCGACCCGCTCAGATACCAACGCGTCAGCGTAAGGAGCAGAGTGCAAATAGTTTTCCAGGGTGGGTTTCACCCTGTCAGCTGCAAGCTGCCTAAAAAATTAGGCATTTAGGCTAAGCTGGTGGTCTGAGTTTCCTCTTTGATGCAGGCTGAAGCTGGACGCCAGCCCCAGGGATGTTGGCTGCGTCCTCCTCCTTGCCCTGCGGCATTTCTATGCGGCAGATGGAGTCGGCGCTTTGGAGAAGGTGTCCTGCCTGCAGCCCTCCCTTGGGTCAGCCTTGGGTGTGCAATGACCAGGGGTGCGTGTGGCTCCACGATGGGCTGGTAGCCYGCACACCAACGGGCTGGCGTCCCACGCAGCTGGTATCTTGATGGCACGAGGTGGCTTTGCTGGGGCAAAATGGAGACTCAAATAAGCCAACATTGTAACCTGACTGTAGTAAACCAATTTATTTCATTCATGAAAAAGCAGAATTYAACTGCTAGTATCGCAGGTTCACTCGTCTTCCCTTTATGTGTTTGTTTGTTTCTCTAGGACGATGTCCTACAGCATCAGGAGGGCCCAGATGTGCCTCTTTTCTGGGGTAAGCTTGTGAAAGTGATGCTCGGAGGAAGAAGAAAGGAAAGGAAAAGCTTTAAAAATCATCTGTCTTCTGTGTACGTGGATGGAGTGTTGTAACTTTCAACGTGGCAGCCTCACTTGGTACTTTAATCACCGTACAGCTGAGTTAGATCACCGTAATGTGAATTAGGTCATTGTACAGCCCCAAGTCCGGTGTTTAGCTGGTCCAGGGCCGTGAACAAGAGCTAGTGTAAACGACCACGTTTCTGATCTCGCGCCCGCGYCCCCCAGGTGAGCTTTGACTGCCACGGACCGGCGCGGGAAGGAGCCGGCTCCCGGAGGTACCGCGAGCACGCCGGCCTCCGGTCCAGCCAGAGCGCTGCAGCGACCGGCACGCGAGCGGAGGCCGGAGGATCCAGTCTCACGATTACCAGGAATAACGCAGGACCTGATTCAAATGCAAGATTTCCTTCGCGCAGTTTGAGTGTGGCTTGCAGCCAGCTGCAGCTCCGTTGTGCTTTTCAGGGCTTTGCAAAMAGCATATGTAAATATTGAACTATGCTAATACTCTGCATAATTTTTATGACAATAGTTGACTGCTGTTAGTGTTGTTTTGTCCTGGAGGGAGCATTATTTAAAATTAAATTACAACGAAAATTATTAGTATAGTGYTTTAAAATGTCTGTTTGGCGGGAAATTTACATTATTCATGATGCTTTCCAATCTCCAGAAATTACCCATGCAAGAAATAACTTGTAAATACTTACTTGATTTCCAAAAATGTGGGAAAGTTTATTTATTTCTCCATGCATTCCTGATTCACAATGTGCTCTCTAAAAATGTCGCTAAGATTTAGGCTAACCAAGATCATGCTAAATTTAGCAACTATATTTTAAATAAACATTCTTTACGCTTTACTGAACTGGCTTTGAAGCTGGGTTAAAACRAATTGCGTTCACATGAACATTAACAATGTTTTACTTTGGACCAAGTGAACATCTGAATTAGTAATAATTCAGTGTTATTCAGTAGAATCTGAAAATGAGATTTAAGAGATCTAATTCAGCCAACTTAGGAAAGACTCTTAAAGGGAATACAGAATCAGATTGGTATTTATTTTCAGAAGAGCCAGTTCTGTTCTCCTTGACCATACAAAATTTTCTTCTGGTCTTTTATTAGACATTGCAAGCTATAAGCCTCTGAGAAATCAGCTGTGATTTAGCACGCATTGAGCTTGAGGAATCTGGCCCGTTTTAAAGCACTTAATGATTTGTCTGGATAAAGCACTAAAAATATACTGTAGGGAGCAATTATGCAATGTCCAGACTGATGAATTGCATAACCTCGTAGACCTTTTCCATCTGTAACTTCTCTAATTCTGTGATCTTGTCTTCTTGGTCTTTCACTTAAAATCAAGTATGTGATCTGTTTAATATCCAAAATGTTGTCTCCCAGAGGACCTGTTTTCTGTGTGCGCAGGGGTAYGAATCAAGTAGTGTAGCAGATCCTTCTCCCCGTGTTGTTCCTGGATTCAGCTGCTCTTCCCAGCAGGCTTAAGAGTGATTAGCAGAAAGCCAGCAGAGATTTTGGTGCGAAAAGAGATGCTCTCTCCACTATGTGCCTTTCTTGGTAAACGATGAAGTAACTACTAAAAARTATTTTTTTAAGTATAAACGGTTACAAAGCCCCTTAGAGTTATGTCACCTTGAAAGCAGACACAGACAGCCACGCGCTTTGAGTGACAGCCCCTGAAAGCAGCTTCTCCACACACATAATACTTGATTTTTTTATACGCTGTGGGGCCAACTTCAAGCAAATATGCACTGCCACGCTCCTGCAAGTTAAAATTGGCMGCATAACTCAGAGACGTGCCACCTTGCTCAGCTGGGATAGGTCATTCCTCTCCAGTGGGATGGAAAGGCATATATATCGCCCACACAAAGAGCATGCTGTTTATACTGCATCACCGGCTATTTTCTATTTTTCTTCACAGTATTTCAGACTTGCATTTACAGCCAAGCCGGAGAGGTCGGGAAAGCCRGGGGAAAGATTCCAGGGATGAGTTAAATAGTGGGTGGCAGTTCTGCATTCGGCTATTGCTCTTTTGGTTACGGAACAGGTGTGGAGCCACAGACTTCAAATTTTTCCCGCTTGTCAAGTCATTTACGTCCATCCGACACATTGCCCATTCTGCATTGCACCACATTGAAATTCGCGGCGGTGGCGGTGTAGAAGAACGAAGGATGCGCAGTCAGGTACAAACGACGGCTATTGGCGTATTGACACGTACCCTTCCTTCTCTGCACTGGTTTGCTCTCATTTTTATTGTATCATTACTTCTGCTGCCCTGTATATAAACAGATGACGTCCTAAACAGAGCGCGGTTAGTCATTCTGCATGTTGGCAACAAGACCCTTTTCCTCGGTATTTGTCCACTGCAAGTGACATTGATCATCTGATCCCAATTCACTCCAAACTGCCTCTCATAACCAACCGCTTGACTCCGAGTTCATGCAAGCTGGTGTCACCTTTGTGCTAAGTCAATTAATCTTACTCTTGCAAGCGAAACTGAAAGCAGGCCCAGCGTGGTTTTTAAATACTGCAGCTGTGCTGGGTCCCATCCCACTACAACAAAACAGAAATAAAATAAAATGTCACCATAAACAAAGTCTCGCAGAAAATAAACTCTCATCGCATCAGAAACGGAGTTAAATCTCAACAAACATGTCTGTGACAAAAACATACATCATGTACCAGACAAGCTGAAACCCCAGTTTCAGTTGCCTTCCTTCAGACGATTTGTTCATTCTTGACCTGGACCTTAAGAAAATGAGAAAGCTACTCAGCCATTTCTTTTTATTATTTTCTTTTCCATCACAGTGCAAAAATGAAGAGACCTGGCACGTATTTGAAAGGCAGGCGGGTTTGAACCAGTAAAAAGAAGTGACCCTGTAAACAATGCAAAATTAGTTTGCAAAACTTCGTACCGCCGAGAATCCCGGAGGTTTTGGTGGTTTGAAAGGAAGGGGGATTTTCCACCAGGAGCAGGGGGGGTGGGTTCAGCTTGATCTCTCCAGGAYGCCTGTAAAAGGCAAAGATTTGCCATTAAAAACTACTTTTCTATGGRAAGGAACATCTCTTCCTTCCCCTTGAGGTGGAGGATGGAGGAAGCGGTTGCAGCGGCTGCTCCCTGTTCCTCCTGGGCTCCTAGATACACCTGCAYGGGCAGAAAAGCAATGAAGCCCCATCTGCAGGTCCAAGAGGTATTTTGGGAGCTATAATCGGAGCTGAGGGGTCCTGAAACTGGGGGGACGCAGACGGAATGTCAAGATAGGAGAAAGGGAATAGCCGGTGACACAGGTTAAATAGTGACAGGAGGGCTCTCAAGGGCTCAGCGGATTCCTTAGGCCTGAGGCCATCCCCGTGCTCCCTGCGCACAGGAGGACGTGCTCGCCCTCAGCAGCAGCAGCTGCTCTCTAGCGGTGTGCCAGATGTGCACAACGTGCGAGGAGGATGGCACAGCTGCCCCCAGACCGTGCCCCACACAGGTGATAACAGGAGGACTTCCGTAGGGCTTCTGGGCACACCCACAGCTATTCAGGAGAGGCTTTCTAGACAAGCCAGAAGGCTCTTCTAGATACCTTCACCCCTCAATCACACCCCTTGTGATTGAGAGCATAAGTAACCACTTTGAGGCGCAAAATCCTTCAGCGGGTCAGGCTGAACAAGGAAGCAGCTTCTCCATCTGAAGCCAGCAACACTGGCCACCTGTGGAAATGGGATCTCAAACTAGATGGGGACCCGGCCTCACGCACTTCCTTGGAGGCAGGATTAACCCCCATCTCACTCACGGGCTGAAGTTCTATTGCACTCAGGCAGCTGGATGTGGAGGGGTGGCCTGAGATCTTGGCCACCGCTGGGCAASAGCTAAGCAGGCTCCTTTCCCTTCCCTACCCCTGCTGCTTTCCAGGAGTGATGTTACCACCTGGACTCTGAAAGTGCTCGTGACGTCTGCCCCAAGTCTTTACTCAAAACCTCCTCACAATGTGGCTGTTTATTTAACTTGCTATAATAGCTGTCTGATTACATGAGTGGCACTCTGAAAATGTGGGATTTTGAAGCTAGGAGCATTAACCCTCTCAGCATCTGCACAGCCCTGTGAATTATGGTGGGGGCACATGTGGCTTTGATTGGGCAATGGCATCTTCACTTGTGCAAGTTGTTTGTTTGTTTTTTTTTAATTCAGTGTCATAGATTTTTTAAATGGACTCAAGAGGTACTTAAACAGGAATTACTAGAAATAGAAAATATGACAGGGATTTTATTTGAGCTCCCTCTTGCAATCTGCATAAAAAGCTCACTCCCTTCATCCTCATTTTTTCTTCACTGGGGGAGTGGGAACATTTCCATGAAAGGCTGTAGCTGTGTCTATCTAGGGATCCATCCATGAGCATCTTTCTTTTAGGAAACTCAGCACCCCTTCCCACCCTTCAGGAATTTTCTTCACTTGCTCACATCACAGTTCTTTGCTGAGAGTTGCAACACTGCACCTCAACTCCTAGTCCAAATAGCAAGGCAGTCTGGCAGCACCTTCGGGGAGGAGGTGCTGACCTTTCTCTGGAAAAGCCAGACCACAGCTTTCTTGAGAAACCCAGATTTTCAATAGCCAAGGTGTTTATTTAAGGACAGGCTTTTTTTGGTGGGTGGGGCAGGATGGAAGGATGGGGAAAGGAGGAGAAACAGCATAATTTCGGGAAATATTATCTCAGTTACTAGGAACGGATCATTTCCTAGGCCCCTATTTTTAGCCTCTCACCTTTTGCCTTCCTCTGGCAGCACAGTACATCATACCTGGGTATTTGTCCTCCAAAGTCCCCCAGAGCTCCCTGCTGCACTTCTAACAGAAGCTCTTAGAGCTTCTGCAGGGCCATCCGCCAGCCTGCGAGCCCAGGGAAGGCCCTGCTCCGCTGCATCGACTCTCCAGGTACAGAGGCGGGGATGAGATCAGAACGAGTCTGCCACAGTACTGCACAAAATACTTTTATTGGATACAGGTGTGGTTTCAAACGAAAATTGAGAATATAGATCTTTTTCCCAAATGACATTTATCCGCTAATATACAAAAAGTCTCTATTTATGGCAAAAATAAGAAATATTCCTGATTGCTTATAATGTGTCTGGATTCTTCCTTCTTTAAGAAAAAAGAAAAAAAAATGAGAAACAGTTCAGTTCTTTCAGTTCTTTTTTTTTCTAGTAGTTGTCTTGGTTGCTAACATAGCTACACCAAAACACCAGGATCAGCTTCCACGACCCTGGTTCAGTCTTTTTTGGTAAGAAGTAACTGATCCCAGCAAGACACGTAAATGGGCAGCTTCTCCCATTCACGACGAGTGTGTTTGTCCGTCTCCCTCTCTGCTTAGCTGCAGCAGCAAGACAGAAACGCTGTCGCGATACTCCAGAAGCACAAGTGCCAGGCAGGAAACCAGCTTGCATTAACGCCGTGAACTGTATGTAGTGCTAGGTCAAAGCAAGCGTGACTGCAYGGGAGACTGCTTTATTTCGTCCGTCCTTATTTTAGCTCCGTTGATTCCGTTTACCTGCCTTTGAGCCACTCCSAGGACTGGAAGGCAACATCGCAGGAAGTATTTGCGTGCAGGCACCGGTGGGTATTAGTGACAGGACCAAACACAGCCCCCTCCCCCGGGGATAAAAGGGGCGGGTTTGGTTTTCTAAAGAAAAGGGGAGAAAACCAGAGAGGCAAGGGGCTCGGCAGCGAGCAGGTCTGAAAAACCTGACGGATGCAAAGACTGAAGCTGCCGAACGGACGCGAGCGCGGGAGCCCCACCGCCTGCCTCCGCTTCTCCATCGCCGACGTGGAAAGAAAACCGTTTTACCTTTAAAAGTCGATCTGGCAGGGGAGGCAATCGCTAAGGATAGCTCCGCAGCAAGACGTGCCTTGAAAATGCCCTGAAATCCTGAGTCACCTTTAACATCACGTTTTGGTCTTTACCCGCTTGGTGAGGTCTGAGTCCGGTCTCTCCCTCCGTCCTGCCCCCGGGCCGGGAGCAGCGACTAGACTGGAGGGGGGGGGGGGGGGGGGGGGGGGGAGCAGAGTTATGGGGGAACTACTGGAAATTAAATACCGTCTCGGAGAAGTGGAGAGGGAGGCAGGAGAGGAAGGGGATGCCGATGTGATAAAGCCTCCCGTGCACCTGGGAGTCGAGCATGAGGGAGGCGTTGAAAGCCGGCCCGAAGCTGCCGCCGGCGACGAGGGAGCCGCCGAAGCAGCCGACGGGGCTCTCGAGAGCCGCCTTGGGGGCGGCCCCGGGGGGCGGCTGCCGCAGCCCCTGAGCGAGGATGCTCTCGATGCTGAAGCTGCGGCAGCGCGGGGCGCCCTTGTGCGGCGGGGCGGCGGCG
>NW_028186357.1:620042-625769 GCF_003343005.1 Rhea americana | reverse complement strand
TACTGATGTAATAGTTTTGATCCGAGTCCCCGAGGGATTCCGATTCGGCTGGAGGTGTCGACTCTTTCCCCAGGCCCGGGAGTCTCGGCGGGGCGCTGCGTTAGACCCTTTAGATCCTGCCTGCGGAGCATCACCTCTCTCGGGGGGAGGGGAGGAGGGAATAGGGCTGGAGGAGGGGCGAGAGGGAATCCTCCGTGTATAAGGCCGTGGAAATAAAACGCGAGGGGTTTCCTGGAGGTCGTGGGTGAGCCAGGGTCGTTTCAAGAGAGGCAGGTCCGTCAGGGCCTGACCCAGGGGATGGGGGCTCCAGCACCCTCTTGCGAGCCTCCTTCATCCTCCCTCCCCGAAGGACTGTCTTCCTCCGGAGAGAAATAACCCGTCACTACAGCTTCTCTCCCGCACGTGGCGGCCACGGTGGGGTTTCATCTGGAAGGGAAGGGGCAAAAGCCGGCTTCGGGGGGRCTCTCAGCACACCCCAGCCTTGGCGATGCCCTCCTGGGACCGCCCTGGAGTCTCCCCTTCCGCCCAGCTGCCCATCGGATTTCTTGCCCGTTTCTGCTCCTATCCCTCCGTTTTCCGAGTAATCGAGCGGGCGAGGGCGTTTAACCCCCGGGGTAAAAAGCAGCGTGACTGCTTTGGAGTCGCAAATGGTTCCTAATTGCTTTAAGACACCACGCGTACACATGAAATATAGAGGGGGTGTGTACGGAGGTCGCTTCTCCACGAGGGGCAGGGGGAATCTCTCCTCTCACTGGCTCATCTCAGGCGGGAGGAAACAAATCGAGCCCCGTTAACACCGCCCATGCCGGGGACGCCGCATCCGCTCCCCCTCGGTGCAGACACCCGCCGGCCGCCCGGACCTGCCGCCTCCCCCAGGACCCATCCGACGTGCGAGAAATGCAATAAAACCTCAAGTAAAACAAAGCGGGAAGGCGGAAGGAGGGTTTGGGAGACACCCCTCGCCTCGGCGCGGGGGGGGGGAGGGGGAGCGGGGGGAGGCAGGTCTCCTCGGCAGCTCCCCGGCAGCATCCTCGCCCAGGAGGGATGGATGAGGCAGAGCCCAGCTCCGCTCAGCCGGCCGACAACGAGCCGGCACCCTCAAGACAGTCTGTGAACGGGAGAGCAGCCAAGGGTCGCCCCCCCCCCCGCCCCCCGCCACTCTATGCAGCCCCCTTCCCGCCTCGGGTCGGTCCCCCGCTCCTTGGGATACTCCAAGCACGAATTATTGAAACAATAAATACTCGCGTGTATGGCAGGAGACAGGCACACGGGCTCCCCCGCTTATTCCCCCACTCTTCTCCCCCGGTAAAGTTGTCGCTTCCTGCTTTCTTCCCCTCTTCTCCCCCTCTTAGCGGTAGGAAATCCTTGGAGGTGGAGATGCACTTTTCTGTCTGGTCCTTATTGCCAGCTCGTGTGCTCGCTGGTGTCTTTCTGCTCATGGCATTGCTGAAACTCGCTGCGTTATCTGCCCAGGAGCAGCGCTCGAAAGTGGCTGTAACCGGAGAGGCTCCTGTAGCTGCGGGAAGACCGGGCAAGCGAGAGGCTGAAAGCGAGCGAAGCCGTTTAGAGGGATTTTGTTGTTGTTGTTATTGTTGTAGCCCTTCCCCTGGAAATGCGGAGCCGGCGATGGAGGCGCTCCTGGACATCTTTCCCCTCCTCTCCAGCTGACAGGCCCCTTTTAAGGCAGCAGCGAGGAGCGCTCCCACCCGGGGTCCCCACCGAGCGGGGCATAAATCAATGCTCCCCACTCCTGCTTCATGCCAGCCCGAACCCGGGGAGCAGAGCATAAATCAGTGCTCCCCACTCCTACTTCACATCAGTCCGGACCCGGGGAGCGGAACGTAAATCAGTGCTCCCCAGACCTGCTTCACGTCAGCCCAGACCCGGGGAGCAGAGCACAAATCAGTGCTCCCCACTCCTGCCGCAGACTGACATGGGCCCGGGGAGTGGGGCACAGACCTGGTCTCYGCACTCCTGCTGCAGCCCAGCTCACCCCATCCAGGCCTGTCCAAGGTCCGGGGACTGGGGGGAACTAAGTGAGCCTGGAGCATCTGGGATGCTCCAGCCCTTTTGGGATCTGCTTCAGATGGGGTTAAAACCCACAGGTTTGAACAGCGACGTTCATGTGTTGCTTCCCCAGCCCCAGCCCAGAGTTGAAGTCTGTTTCATATAGATGAAACGCCGTGATTAGTGCTGCTCCTCACAGATAATCCAGTTTACCCGCTGCAGGTTTAGGCTGCCTTAGAAACCACTGCAGAGAGGGGTCTGATCAGAACTGCCAACAGCTACCCCAGGGCAATGTGCACAGTGCTGTACAGCTGCAAGGTCTCTCGACACTAGCATGGAGTCAGGCAGGGTGAGGACAAGTTTCTTCCTCTCCTGACCTCCAGTGCCTGGTATGCACTTTCTGCAAAGTCACCTCTGAAGTGACAGAAGAGCTAGTAGCCTTCCCCCCAAAACATGCTTCTCCAGAGCCTTRCCACAGTGCATTGCAGAGCCCATCTAAAATGCTCTGAGGGAGGCAGGATGATTTTTGTGGGGGACGGATTGCTCCTAGCCTGCCTTGTACTTTGGCTTTCCTAAAGGGAATGTGTTTTACCCAGATCCTACAGCACCAGGAAAGCTGGCTTACTCAGCCCAGCCGCGGGACTGCCTGCACACAGACCTTCTCAGCAGTGCAGAGAGGGGACGAGCTGGAAAACTCTCRTCCCTTCTCCTTCCAAAACCTGGAGCTGTCTGGGCTTTCAGACAGGTTTGCAAATCYGCGGGTTAATGGCAACACTGCAATAAAAACCCAGGCACCATCCTCATCTGCTGCCTGGAACCACACTGGGCCTGGGCCCGGTGTAACCGGCCATACGGCAGCCTTCAGCTGGTCCCAGCAAGGCCAAGTTTGGCCCAACAACTGCACTACACAGGGATTTATGCCAGTCTCTCAGTTGCAAGGGCCTACAAGGCCAGATCTAGCCAGGTTTGGGTGCAGACTTTGTCCTAAGTACAAGAAGGGTGTGATACYCCCAAACCAGGGGACAGTTGGGGGTAGAGGGAACATCAGGGAGGAGAAAGGACATGTTGAGGACTGGTCRAGGGGACAGGCTGTCTACAGGCGAGCTCAGGGCTGTGCTACCCTGTGCTGCTTCCTTCCTCCCTCTCTGGCCTGGCTTAGTTTAAATCACCTGTTGCAAAAAAAATCTCGTCACCCCAGTTAGTTGCCTCTGGCTCCTTCCTCCCCAAATCTGATCATGGGATTCACATGGGATCACCAATGGCCACCATGGAGGGTCCCTCCAGACAAGCCCGGTGTGTGGGGGGGAGGTCTGTGAGACCGCTGCCTGCTTTRAACCGCATTTTTCAGCCTTTAAATRTAACCCAGCGCTTGGCTCCCACCTCACCTGCAAAATGAGCTCTCTGAAAAGGGCTCCCCCAGAAAGGACCAGGACTCGAAAGCTCTCAAATCCCTCAGATAGAAAAGGGGCAGACGGGGTTGGTGCCAGCAGGAGGGAGGGCAGGCRCAGCAAAGGGGAGATGCCCTCAGCACTGCGCCTCTGCCCAGCACCCTGGGCCGGGGTCCAGGTGAGCAGCGCCATGGGGTCTCCGGGCCTCGACGGCACTGCCCGGAGCCACTCAGCCAGCCCCTTATCTGGGGCTAGGGGAGACAGCAGGAGCCTCTGTCTCTGAGAGGGGCTGGAGGGACATCGTGCCCCTGTGCTGTGCCTGGCCGGGGGAGGCCTGACCCTGCAAGYGCCGGGCAGAAAACCAGCTCCTGGGTCCCTACTGCTCTTAGTACCTAAGAGAGGGGTTTTATTTTTCGGCCCGGCTGCTGAAATCCTGCCATTTGTGGGGGCAGAGGGGAGGGGGGGAAGGCCCTGGGCACACGGCAGAGCCCCCCGGGAGGCACCTCYGTGCTGTTACCGCGAGCAGGGCCGGAGCCTCTGCCATCACCAGCTGTGACCACTGCGACAGGCGAGTCCGGGCCGAAGGGAACCGGCCGGCCGCGGGGAGGGACCCGRCGGCGGCTGAGCGTAACCGCGGGCGGGAGTCGGCCCCGCGGGGGACAGAGCCCTCGCTATTGCTATTGCCCTTAGCCGGGAGCTGGGGGACGTTTTCTCTCTCCTCAACGGGACGGAGGTGCGAGACGGCAAAATAAATAAATAAAAAGGTTGGGAAGACGCCCCTCACCCCAGGCGAGAGAAAGGACCTCCAAGCCCGGTTAAGCTGCTGCCCTCACAGCGGCCCCGACGTGCCCAGAGTCCCCCAGGAACTGTCCAGCAGCAGTGCAGCTCCCAGCGGGGGTGGCAGAGCCCGCCGGGGGCAGGACCCGCTGGGGACACCCCGGGCCCAGCTCAGCACCCCAGCCGAGCCCCTGCCCCGGTACCCCCGACAGCTAACGTCGAGGGGAAGGGCCGCCGTGCGCCCTGCCCGGGCACTGCCGGCCCGACACGCGTGGGAAAGGGGCTCGGGAAGCATCAGCTGCTTGATGCCTYTGATTCGCCTCCACTCTCCCACATTTGGGAAAATCCCCATCAGGCACCTGATTTCCAGCCGTCTCCGCGGAGAGGGAATGCACTGACCTCTCGATGGGCTGGACGCAAGGTGCAAAGTCCGCTAGTGAAAGCCTTGGGGAAGGGGGATTTTAGGACAGGAGAAAAATTCTTCTCCGCTTTAGTTTCTTTTTTCTTTTTAATCCTTCTCTCCTTAAATTAGCACTTTGGGTTTTATTGCAAGAAAAAGAGAAGGAAAAAAAAGAAAGAAAAAACACTCTCTGTGAGCCAGGAAAAACGGCAAGAGTTTTACAAGAATGTTCCTTAAAATACTGATCTAGTGAGTCTCGGACATTTTTTCTCATTTAAACCGAGCGTTTCAGTGTCTTTTGCCAGGTTTCTAGTGCGTATGAAATTTACCCGATCAAAATCAATTTATGTCATCGATTTTAACCGTCTGCCGCGATATAACTGTTCTGTAAGCCGGCCGCGGCTGCCCATATATTCACTCTAAAAAATGCTGGGGAGATAGGGAAGGCTGAGGCAAGCAGAAGGGGAGCGAAGGAAGGCCCGAAAATGTTCCCTTTAGGACGCATTTGTTGCGGGCTTTATCGCCCGTCTGTTGTTGGACGGCGCGGTGCCTCTAGGCGATCTCTGCAGCTGCGAAGCGAACTGGGATGCAGCGAGCCGGGCTTGAAAACACTCCGAAAGAAGTGGAGCAGTTTCCTCCTAAAGTGGGCTTCAGGCTTTGCCGGCGCACGATTTTAGGATTACTCTTCGCCTATCCTGGTTGCATTTCTGCAATAGGGCAAAGTGGCTTTTCAGCTATTTGGGGAAAAGGAAAGCTCGTGGCTCTAACGCGACATCTGTCAGCGCCAGGCATTGCGAGCAGAAGCTTAGGTAAATAAAGAAGAGGTTAAAGCAGCCACATGTTCATATAAGAGAGCATTTAAAATTATAAACTCGTTYTAAATGAGCTTCCTGCAATATTTTTAGACTCCTCTACGAGTTTGGGTTTAAATGATAGCCCGTAGCACCCGCACCAACTCGCAGCCTTTCGGACCTCCTGGAAAAGCAGGGGGCTGCTTGTTTGCTTATAACGTGGCAACTGCCTGCTCCGGACACTGCAGCTGAGCGGGGAGGCGTGCAAAGCACAGCAGAAGGCCTACGTTTGCAGAGACAGAGCAAGAGAAAAAGCGCTCCCTCGGCCAGCATCCTCGCTGCAATACCTAGCATTTGGAGGCCT
>NW_028186357.1:616840-618392 GCF_003343005.1 Rhea americana | reverse complement strand
GGCAGGCTCAGGGCGCCCAGGGGCGACGGGGCGCCCGTGGGGTGCTCCGCCAGGCCCTCCTCCAGCGCCGCGGGGGGCACGCACATGTGGCCCGGCCGCTCGCCGCTGTAGAGGCTCATGGCCCGCATGCTGCAGTGGTAGCTCCCACTAGTGTCCAGGGCCTGGCTGCACGCCTGGCTGTAGCCCGACGGCTGCCCCGGGGGGTAGCTGAGCGCCAGGCCGCCCCCCGGGCGGCCCGAGGCCGCGCTCACCGGGCTGAGCTCCGCCGGCGGCGAAGTCCGCAGGGTCATGATGTTCTCCACGCTGAAACCCGGCAGCCCGTTGCTGGACGGGTGGTGCTCGGGCAGCGAGCCCTCGGGGGAGGCCGAGGGCGGCGAGGCCGCGCTGCGGGGGCTGTCCCGCAGCGCCCCGCCGCTCGCCGGGCTCAGCGTCTCCACCTTGGTGATCACCGGCAGCTCCGGCGACGCCGTCTCGCTCTTGATGACCACCTTCTTCTCGGAGGAAGGCGCAGAGRCGGAGGAGGAGGAGGAGGAGGCTTCCTTGGGGATGTCGGCGCCGGCGAGCCCGGGGGGCTTGGGCTGCTCCTTCAGCAGCCGCTCCCGGGCCTCCTCCTTCTCCTTGGACACGTCCTTCTTCTTGAAGCGTCTCCGGCGGCGCAGGAAGCTGCCGTTTTCAAACATGTTGTAGGAGTCGGGGTCCAGGGTCCAGTAGCTGCCCTTGCCCGGCTTCTTGTCGTCGCGGGGCACCTTGACGAAGCACTCGTTGAGCGAGAGGTTGTGGCGGATGCTGTTCTGCCAGCCCTGCTTGTTCTCGCGGTAGAAGGGGAAGCGGTCCATGATGAACTGGTAAATCCCATTGAGCGTGATCTTCTTGTCGGGGGCGTTCTGGATGGCCATGGTGATAAGGGCGATGTAGCTGTAGGGCGGCTTCACCAGGTCCTTGGGGGCGGCGGGCTGGTGCGGGTGGTAGGGCCCGTAGGAGCGCCCCATGCCCGCCGCGTAGGGCTCGGCGTGGCCCGAGTAGACGCTCATGGGGTTGGCCATGCCGCCGTACGTCCCCGCCGTCCGGTAGTAGTTCTGCTCGCTTAAATACGGCACCACTCCCAAGGCRTTGGGGTCCGAGACGGAGTAGCGAGCCTGCATCATGGAGAGGGCTTCCCCCGGCGAGGCGAGGAGAGCGGAGCCGCGGGGGGAGGAGAGGAGGAGGAGGAAGAGGGGCGATGGGTGGAGGGCCTCACCCCCGGCGGGGACCGCTCCGCGGAGAAGGAAGAGGGCAGAGAGGGAGAGAGCGGGAGAGAAAGAGTCTCAGACACGAGCTAAATCCCAGCGTGTCCTTTAGCAGCGGCACCGCAGCAGCATCCTTCAGGTCGCCGGGGSCAGGGTGGTCTCTGGCGGTCTCTCCCTCCCTCTTAATTACTGTGATTATTATTATATACACCTATGTATCGCGGCGGTGGCAGAAACTGCTGCGGAAAGGAAGGCGGGCGGTGTGGGGGGTGTTCTCGCAGGAAAAGGGAATTAAAAAAAATCAAAAGGAAAGAAGAAAAAAAAAG
>NW_028186357.1:614273-616471 GCF_003343005.1 Rhea americana | reverse complement strand
CACACGCACACACAAGCGTTGCGTTTCTGAGCGCTTTCCTTCTGCAAAAAAAAAAAAAATTGTTTCTAATTTCCCCCCCTTCTCCTTTATTTTAACATTTTGCACCCAAAACGACCCTACTCCCGCAGCGGCGCTGGGTGCGCGCCCGCAGCGCGTTGCTCTACACTTCTTATATATATTAAAAAAAAAGAAAAAAAGCTAAGTTTTAAAGCACATTCTCAGCCGCGAAACGCGCCGAGTTCCTTTGAATGATCGCGGGTGTCCCGGCAGCGCGCTGCTTTCCCGTAGCGCGCTGTTAAACGCTGCAATTCTTAGCTAACGGTGGTGTGTATCGGGCAGGTATTTTTTTCTCTTCCTTTTAAATATATTTATTTTAAATAGAATAACGCAGCTGCTCTTAGTCTGAAGCCGCGGGAAAGCCACCGGGTCCTTCCTCTCGCTGCTCGTCCGGTAGCCGCACAGGCGGCGTTAGCGCTGGGGAGCGGGAGGCTTCGCACCCCGCTTCGCCGCTGGCACCCCGCTCCCCGCCCCGACGGCCCCCAGCCCCGCCGTCGTTTGGGGCGGAGAGGTTTCTCTGCCGCTTTCAAGGAGTTCACGGAAATTTCTTATTTCAGAAAACGCAAAGRAAAGAATACAGTGAACTTAAGGTGCCTTTTTTTTCGTTCCGGCCGTTGAGGCGGATTTTCTGGTGTATGTGAAATCCGCCCCTTAGTCTTTCTCTAATGATTTCATTAGAGGCAATCAGAGTCGCATAATTAGGGACGCATGCTGGCCAAGTGTAAATTCAGGTATTTGTAAAGCTGCTACGAGCTGCCCTGCGCTGCCTRGGAGAAGTGTGGATCTGAACAGCAGAGAAATGACGATGGGAAACAGAGATTTCCCCCCTCCCCGGTCCGCGAAAAGTTGTCATTACGAAATCGATTCGAGCTCAAAGAGACAAGATAAAGTTGAAAGGAATTAACTGTCATTTCGGTGGGGCTTGATCCCACTTCCTCCCCCCAAATCCGGCTCCTCCTGGTCTGATTTCTAAGCAGTGATCTTTTGGTTTCTTGCACTGTAATTCAGCCCTTCCCTCCTTGCAATTTGTGGGGCTTAGTAAAGCTTTAAACAAAGACATTTTTCCAAAAGTCAGTTTGAGACTTTGCTGGCTGCTTGTACGAAATGTCCCTTCTCCGCTTTCAGCCCGCGCCGTGGGGACGCGCGCGGAGAGAGGGTCCASCCGTGGGAACCCAGTGCTGATGATAATTGCCGGCGAATTTCTTAATACGAAAGGAAACGATTTTATGTGACAGCTGAAAAAAATAAGGGGGGCAGCCCCTCTAAAAGGATATGTCGCTAAAAAAATTCTGCGATAGAAAATTGGTTGGAAAGTTTCACTGGAGACTACAAAATTGTCACTTAATTTTGATGGAAATAAATGTAAATGTTCAGGGAGAGTTTCATCAACCGATCAAATGTCAGGGGGATTTTTATGAAAACAAATAGTAAATTTTGAGAACTCTGCTGATATTTTTCATTTCAAAGTACGACTAGCGAGACAACATTTTTTTTTCCTGGAATAATTCGAGAACGACTACACTTTCTAATCTTCAGTTTTCAAATAAACCGCATTTCTCGTAAAAACTAGGGCGTTTTCTTACCATGCATAAGCACGCCGGATTTCTTCAACAAGATAACATTTTAAAAGCCAGGAATGTGTAAATGCAAAATCTTGACGAAAGAATCCCCTATGCAGTCCTAGGACTGTCCCTTCCTAGAAGCCTGGTATGCTCTTGAGAAATAACCTTTATTGAATCTTACCTCTCCTCAGTTGAAAACTTTACCGAGATGAGTTTCTACAGAAAAATCAAGAAGCAGCAAAAGGTCTTTGCTTGCTGCAGCTGCGAACTTTATAGAAACTAAATCAATAGATTCGGAAAAGCCCGAACTTCAGTTGCAGGGTTAAAAATATATATATATTACCAAAAAAAAAAAAATAGCCAGCTTCCAAAACGAGGGACCGGGAAGAGAGGAGTCCTTTCAGGCAAGAGAGCAAAAGGCATGGGGGAAATACTGTCTCGTCCCTGGAAAAGTCTTTCTTTCGCCCTTCCTCTGCGGGACTCCCGAGAGCGGCGTTTGTCCGCGCTACGCGAGCAGCAGCTGGTGCCGGGACGGCGGTTTTATTCGGCTGCGGCCAGCGCCCGAGAGCCGCCGCCTGC
>NW_028186357.1:603628-614117 GCF_003343005.1 Rhea americana | reverse complement strand
CGGTGCCCGCGGCGGGCGCAGCCCTCACCTGCGCGGGCAGCGCACTGCGCGGCGTGTGCTGCCCCCCAGGGGCCGCCGCGGGCTCTGCACCGGCACCGGCACCGCACCGGCACCGGCACCGCAGCCGGCCGCTCTGCGGGCTTGTGCAGGCGTATGGCACGGGGGAGCAGAGGAGAGCGAGAGAGAAAAGAAAGCGAGAGAAAGAAAAACGAAGAGAGCAAAACAAGCAAGCAAGAAAGCGAGAAAAGGAAAGAGACGAGAATAAAGAGATCAAGCAAGGGAGACAGAGGAAAAAGAGAGAAGGAGAAATGGAGAGAAAGAGACACAGAGAGGAAAGAAGGAAAGAAAGAGACAAATGAAGACAGAAAGAAAGAAAGAAAAAGGGAGAAAGGGCGAAAGGAAGAGAAAGGAAAAGAAAGGAAGGAAAGAAGCGAGAGGGGGAAAGAGAAAGAGATGGAGAAAGAAGAAGAAAGAGAAAGAAAAAATGAAAGAGAAGAAAGAGAGAGACAGCCATGAAAGAAAGACGGAAAGAAGGAAGGAAAGGAGGGGRAAAAAAGGAAGAAAAGTGAACTTTCTCTGCCCGGGCAATGCCATCAGTGGGCTCAATCCGGCTGAGCCCTGCCCTTGGCTGTGTGTTGSTGCTCCGCATCCGGATCAGCGACCGACCCACGCACGGGCTCCAGCCAGGCAAGCAGCAGCCGGGGAGCAGCACAGCCCCACACCTATTCCCCACGGCAGGTGATGCCGCCGGCCTCCAACAGGTCAGTCTGTGCCAACCYGCCTCCTGTGCCGGCTTAGGTAGTATGCACACAAATTCGGTTGTGCACAGTTTATTCACACACAGAAACTCACCTGACATCGGTCAAAAAGACTAGTTTCTAGTACCCTGGTAAATACTTTAGAAAAATGAATCTATCATTAAAAGCCATTGCCTTTGAAATGTATAGCCTATTTTTATTTTTTAATATACAAAACTGATCACAGTCATATACCTAATTCAGCACCGATCTGCAGGGAGCATTTGGTCTGTTTTCCCTTTGCACAAGGAGTCTCTTTCTGTATTGTCCACCTTGCAAACCAGGATTCGCAACCCCATGCTGTATTAATCAGGAACTGCCCTTTTTTCTAGGTCTTTTCCCAAATTGTGAGTGCTTCAAGCAAGAGCTACATTTTATCTTTGTGTTAAATTCTGGATCCTTTTTTAACCTCTTTCACTACAGTATTTTATTCATTTTTTAAAAAATGAGTACTAGAAGTAATTCAGACCTGTTGAATGGAATAATTTACTAGGCATTTTGGTGGTCCTATCCACTTCTCATTAAAAAGAGAGACTTTCCACTGTCATCTGTATGAACTGCTAACACTAATGCTAAGGGCTGCAGTATGAATAGAAGAGATCCTGGAAAAGTAATTTGGAGCAAACAGGACTTCAGACCCATGGAAGCAAAGCTGAGAAGAAAACTGGTAGAAAAGACATCACCAATTAGCAAACTCCTCATTCAAGAGCCTATGCCAAAATATCCTCATTTCTACTGTGCTGTTTCGGGCCCTTTTTTTGGAAGCCGAACCCACAAAACTGCCTTGCACGGAGGCTGCAGAGAGGTGTAGGTGGTCTGATCAGACGTGAGCCCCCGTGGCTGTTAATTCATTAATTTTCACAGCATCATTGCTAACTTATTCACTTAATAATGATTCACAATTCACTTCCTTAAATGAGAGGAGGAAGAGCGTCTGGTGGAGCGGAGCCCCRAGTCCCACAGGCTGCAGCACAGTGATTTGGGGGGGACCCAAAGCCTTGCGGCCAGAGAGGATCTGACCACAGGCATGGGGGGGTCTCCCAAAGGAGGGTCCGGGCGGGCTCCCCAGGATGGGTCCACACGCGCCGACCGCGGCGTCCGGAAAGGAGCTCAGTCTCACGAGCCTCCTCTTCCTCAGCTGGGAGCGCAACGAGCAGCTCCGAACTAAAGAGCGGCTGCACRCTGCTCACCAAAGGCCCAATCCCGACCTCCCCATGGAGATATCAAAGTCGCTGGGAGTTTTCCGTGAGTAGGAAGTAGAGGAATGAGCTTCAAACGCTCAGGCCCTGCTCCACATGGGTGGTCTATTATGCCTGGATGGATTCCCACTGGCTCCAGCAGCACTCGGAGGTAGGGAAAAGGCTCTTTCTAAATGCACCCCGTTGCAGGACCAGGGCTCTGAGCACTTTATTTGAACGAGTACTAGGGATTTCAGTGGAAAGGTGAAGCCTAGGCGCATTTCAGCTGTTGCAAAGCATTTGACCCCTTGCATTGGTATTAATCCAAGTTCAAAAAACAGGGGGAAAGACTCCTGCACCCGGCGGAGTCCTGGGCTACGATCCGTGCTGTGAAAAACAGTTCAGCAATCAATGGCAGTGGAGAAAATACGTTTGTATCTGCACAGCTATATATATGCAACTATTCAAAGAGCATCCAAATTTGTTCTGCCTCTCGGCTGGCAGAGCAACAGTCGCCTCGGACCGTGGATGTGTCTCGGTAGCATCTGAGCCAGGCAGATTAGGAAACAAATCCATCAGCCATATCCCCCTTCCCCAGCATGCTTTAAAATAACCCTTCTGCCCTGTTGTTCCCATGACCCTGCTATTCCTCTCCACGCGGGAATGTCCGGATTCTCAGCACTCTCCGTCTTCTCGGAGTGATTGCTGAACATATTAATTCTACAAACAATAAATCATGCGGATTAATCATTTGCTGGGCTATTAAATGCAAGTGAGAAGTGCTGGGAGATCTGGAATCCCTTGCAAAGGCTGGATATTCATAACCAGCCAATTTTAAATAGAAAAATAATTGATTTGGGAGTTTATTTGAAGAAAAGCTTTCTTTTATTTCTTTCTTTTCCCCCCCGAGATATGACACGCGATGCAGAGTGAGACCATGATACTTCTGTAACCTTGGGGGTTATGCGGCATCAGCTCTCTTTTTTTTTTTTTTTTTTTTTTTTTTTAGGCAGAAGATCGCAATGATTCCCACGTCCCTTTGCATGTTTAATTCGAGGAAGGAAGGCGACGCTGCTCAAGGTTTTGGGGCGGGTGAGCCCTGATACTGCTCTTGCAGAGCGCAGGCAGAAAGACACCGCAGGGCGCCTGGCTGCAAAGACTGCCCAGCGAGGGAGTCTTATGAGAAAGGAAAAAGGCAGCCAAGAACAGCACATTGGGAGAGCCCCGGGAGGATACYAYGTGTAAATGAAACATTTCGCTAAGAGTCGTAATTCCGATTGGGGCAGAATCCACCCCCCCCCCCCAACACACACACACACACACGCACAGACGCTTTGACTTTGACGGGTTTTGGCCCCCGCACGCCACCGTAGCCGAACGCGCGCGCGTGCGCTGAGAAGGGGGCGGGGCCCGGCTGCGTGGCTCCGCCCCGCGCCGGCATGGAGGGGGCCGTGCGGCTGCGCGCGGGTGAGCGCGGCGGGGGCGCGCGGCGGGGGCGCGCGGCGGGGGGGCGTGGCCTTGTGGGCGTGGCCTGTGGGGGCGCGGCCGTTAGGGGCTCGGCCGTTGGGGGCGACCGTTGGGCGCGGCCGTTGGGCGGAGGCGGCCTGAGGCGGCCTATGGCGGCGGTTCCTGCCTCCGGCGCCCTGAGCTCTGGCCTGCTCTGCGTTTCTTCCCGCAGGTGCCTCCAAGTGGGACGTGCGGGAGCAGGTGTGGGACTACCTGGAGGCCAGCGGCCTGGCCGCCTTCCCGCGGCCCGTGCACCACCGCATCCCCAACTTCGAGGTACGATGGTCTGCGGTGCTGTGCCTGGGCGCTCCTCTGCCGGCTGCGCCGGGAGGGAGGGATGGACGGCAGCGGGAGGCTGAGACCGGTGGGCACCCCTCYGCCATGCCAGCAGTGGGGCAGCCCTGGCAGGCCACGTCTGTAGCCCAGTTGTACCAAAACAGCTTGTGAGGGATGTAAATATATTCATGAATGGGGGAACYGAGGCGTTTGGAATTAAATCTGCCCATCTAAGGCCTTCAGCAGGCCTGTTGTGAGGGAGACCTCCCATCACCACCAGCACTCGGCCTTGGAGCTATAATGTCTGGCTCAGTTGTGACCAGTGCCAAAGTTACTGCTGAGCAGCGCTGGGAGAGCTCTTCTTCCTGCTCTGGCTGCCTTATGCTCTTAGCTGATGAGTGGGAGAAAGGAATAGGAAGGCTTCCAAAACTCAGTTGCTTGGGTCAGGGCTTTACTGTCTGTCTGTTTTGATCCAGGTTCAAGGTGTGCAGCCATGTATCTGCCATATGTTGAAGAAATGATGATCATAATAGTGTTGTGGGGATGCRTGTTGTGTGTTTTAGCCCATGAGCGGCATTAGGGGATCGGCCCTGCTTTTGCCAGAGGGACTGGCAGAAACACTGCCTCAGTATCACGAGGAGGGCAGTGGCTTTGAGGTGAAAAAAAAAGTGCTGAAAAGGAGGGAGCCTGAGACTTTATCTCCCCTCTTAAGCAAAAGGATATCAGAGTTGAAAGCGCTAAGTGATGGGAATCTGTGCTCTCCCAACCTTTCACACCTTACTTGGTTAAGAAGTGAATGTTCTGAGATCTACTTAGTCTCTAGAGAGTACCTTGTCCAGGAAGTGGCTCATCTGAAAAAGTATCTGATTGTGACCTATGTTTAGAGGAATCTATCTGTATTCATYGATTAAAAATAGAAACTGGCCTCCAGTTTTGAGTTAGGTACAGATGAGGCAGAAGTCAGGCAGTGTGAATATATGTGGCTCCCCTTCTTTCTGAGGCCTGCAAGATATTAGTCAAGCCCAGCAACAGTGAGAGCTTCCCATAGAAAATATCATAAAACGTGCAATATGTCCCTCACATCTCCTACAGAAATCAGCCTTTCTACTTGATGAGAGAGTACAGWTTTCCCATCTCTGGTTTAAACTCCTTGCTGATATGCTGGTATCTTATGAAAACAGGGTGCTTCCCATGCTGCATCAAGGCTTCTGGGTTTACAGGAATTCAAAGCTGCCAATACTGTAAAAATAAACCCTGATGCTCCCCAGAAGAATGCTCGCTTTCTAACCYTGGAAGTAAGTAAATGTGTTCTCTTGTCTCCCTCAATTCCTTTCTTCACACAGGGGTCTCACCGGGCTTGTTGCTCTATTAAAGAGCTTGATGAGTTCAACAGAGCAAACGAGATTAAAGTGGATCCTGACAAGCCTCTAGAAGGTGTTCGGCTAGCTGCACTGCAGGTAATGGGCACCTCTGCACCCCCAAGGAGGAGCACAGCAATAGTGCAGTTCACARCATCTTTTGCTGAGCACCTGGCATCTCTCCTATTTCAGTTTTATTAGTGCTAAGCCTCATGAGGCTGCTTATGTGAGGATGTCTTTGCCTTTTTGGCAAATGGTAAAGGTGTGTTTAGGGTTTATGTGGAGCAACAGCTGGTTCACCATCTTTGTGTTCTTGTTCCCAGAAATGTGTGTGATAGCCCTGCTTCATACTGTCTTACATTTATCACTGAATGAATGTGTGACAGACTTAACCCAGAGCAGTGAGTGTTCACTAGCTTGTTATTTTGAGTAACTTGTTTGTGTTTCATACTCTTTGGACTAATAGGTATGTCTTGTCATCTACTTCCTTAAAAAAAAAAAAAAAAAAATTACTGCACGAGCCCGTGGCTGGGAGGTGGCGCTCAGGGTGGCAGCCTGGCCCCGGAGCCGTGGCTCTGAGAGCGGCCTCAGCCCCCCCTGCCTCTCTTCTGACGGGCCCTGGGAGGCAGGTGAGAGCTGCAGCAGCGTCARACAGGAGCAGCAGCTGCTCCAGGAAAAGACGATGATGGCTTGTTGCAAAATGCCTGCAGCGGCCGCTGCCGGGATGCTGCGAGCTCTCCTCTCATGCCAGGCTCCCCTCGCTCACGTGAGCGGCAGCTGCGAGAATCCACTTCCTCTGCATGGCAGGGAGACCCGCAGCACCACGTGGCCGCTGCACAAGGCCCAGCATAAGGAAGGTTTCATCAATAACCGTCCGTCTCCTCGAGAACTGTCTCTGCAGTTTCTCTTCCTCTTTGCCAGAGTTTATTCCACCACAGGGACTTTCTGCAGCCAAGCTCTTGTTTGGGGAAGCATTAGTGCATCAACAGCAGTTTGGCAGCCCAGAATCCCTCCGACAGCAGCTCTGCCAGCCATGTGCCCACTGAAGTCAGGGCACCCGTCTCCCACAGGAGCCAGCCCGGTGCTGCCTGCTGCTTTTCCAGCCAGGAGCAAAGGGACAAGCTGCAGCTCTGGGAAAAAATCCTCCCTTCCCCAATAAAATCTTGGGGCTAGCCACAGCCTCCCCCCCCCGCCCAAGAAATGACGTGCCCAGATGGTGCCAGGAAGGCCCGGGGGCTGCAGAGAGGAAGGGAGCAGACCCCCAGGCCATGCATGCTGGTCTCCTTGCTTCCACAACATGTGGGACTTTGACCCACCTTTGCTGAATTGCACGCTGCCTGGGATTCCCCTTCCCTGTGGCACGCACCATTCCCTGGAAATTGGGTCATCTGCACACCAGTGCAGTCCTCCATCTGTAGCCCCTCAGTGGTAAGCACCTGAGTGACGGAGAGGAAAGGGGGCTGTGCTGTGAGGCTGGCTGGGCACAGCTGAATCTCCAGGCTCAGCATTTACCAGCAGCGAGTCACGCTGGGCTGTACATGGTGAGTGAATTTGTCCCCTCCCTTCACTAGAAGCAAAACGAAACTGCCCTCCTGCTGAGGGTCTGCATCCTCACAACACTCACCACTGCCCCAGCACTGCGTTAGGAACCTTTATTTTTAAAATAAGCATGTCAGCTGTACTTAATCACCCCCCCCCACCCTGCAAGAGGACTAATGCACTTCYGTCCCATCCCAGCCAGGCTCTACCAGCCTGGCAAGACAAGAAACAGCTCCTCGGGACAGCAGCTACCTTCACATCATGGCCCCGCACAGACAGGCAAAGCCATAGCGGGGTCTCTCTCCCCAAGGAGGCAGGAGCAGGCAGTGGACACTGGGGAGAGGCTGGAACCTGAATCTTCCTGCATGACTACTCTCAAGTTACACTGACTTTGCAAACAGAGGCACAATATGAGCCAGAAAACCCTGACAAGGCTCCTTTGTGTGCAAAGGGCAAAGGTAGAAGAGAGGGGAACAGAAGGTCTGGCATCCTGCAGCACAGTCCAAGCTTCCACAAAGGAARGGGAGAGGCAGGGCCAGCCTCAAGCCTGCACAGGCTGCTGCCAGCTTCTCAGCTCAGAAGAGAGTTTGGGTACCAGCTGGGATAGAGAGATAAGGGAATTAGGCTGCTCTCTTCAGCTAAGTAGCTGCAATCAGTCACAGCTCCAGGACTGATCCCAGAGGAAYTGCAGCGAGACAGAGTGTGGAGTGCTGCAGCTGCTGGCACATGTGCTGGGACACCCATCATCACGGAGCTGAACACAGCTCCACATCAACATTTAGCAATTAACCAAGCCCAGAGCAGCAAGACTGGGTGACCCCACGGCAAAAAAATCATGCCCAGTCTCTTCTTGGCAGAGCTTGGAAGCATCACCCCACCTACTGAGCAGGGAATCAGCAGGAAAGACTGTGTTCATCYCTGCCCACCCCTCCACCACCACTCCTAAAGGATCAGGAAATAAGAACTGAAGTTATAAAGGAGCCAAGCAAATCAAACACAAGGTGCTTTGAGCCAGGAAAAGTTCTCAGTCCTGCAGCGTGGCCAGTGCTTTCATCTGCAAATGCACCAGCATTTGCTCCTCCACTGGGGCACATGTAATTGCACTTGCTGGACGTAACCATAAAGCCTGCCATGGCTATACATGATATATGCCACCCCGATCATCCCACAGGCTGTTTGAGATGCTGCCACAGGGAGGCTCTCAAGAAGAGCAGGTTTCTGTACTCCCAGGCAGGGCAGRATTTCCTGGGGTGGATGCGGCTTTCCCCTCCTCGTGTACCCAAGAGTTGGGATCTGGTTGTGCTTCCCCACTTCACACAGTGTCACCCTGTGCCAGTGCTGAGGGAGAGGAAGTCCTTGGCACAAGTGGCTGAGGGGCTTCATTGGCCACTGCCTTTGGAGGGGTCCTGTGCTCTCTGGGCGGGGTGGGAGGGGGGAAGGTAGGGCTCTGCAGAGCGTCTGCGTACATCTCAGCATGGATGCAGGGACGCTGCACAACCCTTTGCAGCAGCGGTTTGAGCAASCCCACAGTCAGCTGAGTCTCCTCACTCGAGAAGGGCACCGGGTCCTCCTGGGAGACAGGCAGATGCTGCAGGATGATGGTGAGGATGTCCGAGGCGGTCAGCTCCATGGGACACAGAGGCCACAGCCTGTCCAGGTACGGGTCCAGCTCCCGGTGCTGGGCAAACTCTGTCAGCAGTGTGGTGAATATCTCCTTGTTGAGCAAGGGGCTGAGCTTGGAGAACTTCTCTGCAACCTCCACCACCCGCTGCCACCGCTTTAGGCGGATGAGAAAGTGCACAGCTTGCAGCACAGCCTTAGGCCTCTTGCTGCAGAGCAGCAGTTCAAGCTCCATCTCATCATCTGCCTCACTGCGCTTGTTCTTCCGGGCCAAGACTCCCAGTGCTCTCTTGTACAGTGGCACCCGGCCCTCTGGGCCCTCCTTGCTGCTGTACGCCCAAGAGATGCTAACATACTCCTGGGTCAGCTCAACAAAACTGGGCAGCAACTTGGGTTTGAACCTCAGGAAGGAGGTGCAGATGAGCTCAAAGAGCGGGACCACTCCATTCAGACCCACCTCCTCCTGCTGTGGCCCTCCCAGGACCTTCTTCCACACCTCTGGAGTGGCCCTGGCTACCAAGTGGCCGTCCCCATTCTGCTGCAACTGCARGCAGCTCCTTGTGGCCTTCCAGGCAGCCTTGGGGAAGGAGGTGAAGACAGAGTTCAGGTACACCAAGTTATCCTTGTCAATGTCAGAGTGGAGAACACGGTTGACCTCCTGTTCYACCAGCTCCTCACAATAGCTTTCCACCTCACTCTCTGGGGCACCTACCACACAGGTCTTGAGGAGCTCCAAGCTCAGATAGCTCTGCAGCTCCAGGCTCATTGTGTTCAACAGTTTGGCATAAGTGTCTTGGAGGCCTTGGGCTGGCTTCTCTTTCTGACGGAGGCTATGTTGCAGGATGGCAGCAAGGGCCACAGGAGCTTGGAATGTGCCACCTTTCTTCAGCTTCTCCACTGTCAGCTTGGAGCTGCTGAGGCTCCTCCTCTGGTAGTATCTGCAGGCTTCCTCAAACACCATCTCCACCAGGCAYGGTTCAGGCTTGCTGCTGTCCTCAGGGACTGAGAAGCTGATGCTGTAGATGCCAGTTTGAGCGAGGAGCTGGATGCTGTCCTCCTCTCCTGGGGACTCCAGGAAATGCACCTTTTTCATGCCAAGGATCTTCTTTTCTATGAGCCTTCCGCTGTTCTGGTCAATGAGGTAGAGGACACCAGAGAGCATGCAGGCCAGCGTATTACCAAAGGTCTTCAGCTGGACAAGATCTCCTTGAGCCAAGGGACCTCCCTCTAGATCAAAGACATGTCTTTGTGTCCCATCTGGCTCTACAATGTTCACAGTGCCCTGTGTGCTCACCAGCAGCAGCCCCCCAAAATTGGACAAGGCAGAGGTATGAATGTCCAGAGGTGCCAGGGTTGAGAGAAGTCCCACAAAGCCAAGTAGGAGCTTCCTGAAGTCTGATTCACTGCTGGAGCGCAGCACCTTGCTGAAGATGAAGTTTGCAGAGGGGGCCGTGATGGTTAGCTTTGACTCCTCAGGGTGCCAGATGAGCAGGAACTTGGAGATGGTAGCAAAGCTGGTAGAGGCGGGCACCAGGAAGATGTGCTGGGGGGACGCGAGGAGCTGGTACTCCGGGCTGTTGTGCAGGACTATCCTCACGGTGCCCAAGCGCACGCTTTGCTCCCCCACCTCCAGAGCCCGGGTGCAGACGCAGAACCTGAAGGCGCACTTGCTCACGTCCGACGGGGCACCCAAGGGAGGCCTCTCCTCGCACCACACCAAGCTGGCCTCCTGGCCGCACACGGAGACGACCCGCGCCCGGGCACCCTGGCACAGCTCTAGCGTCTGCAGGAGCTGCCAGCCCGCCGCCGCGAAGCGCCACACCTCGGTGCGGCCGCTCTCCCACACGACGGCCAGCGCCCAGGAGCCCAGGGCGGCGGCGGTCTGCAGGAAGAGCAGCCCCACGAGGGCCGGCTCCGGCGGCTGCCAGCTCCTCTCCAGGCCGGCGCCGCCGGCGCCCTGCCGCTGGAAGGCCACCAGGCGCGGCCGGCTCCGCCGCAGCACCAGGAGGTGCCGCCCGTCGGGGCTGCGCTGGACGCCGCGGAGCTCCTCGGCCTGGCCCAGCAGCTCCTGCAGCGCACGGCCGCGGCTGAAGTCGCTGAAGTCGGAGACCTGCCGCAGCATCCCGGCTCGCTTCACCGCCGGCCGCCCGACCCGGCCACCAACGGCGGGCGGCAGGGCAAGGAGGGCCCCCCGGCCCCGGCCCCGGCCCCGGCC
>NW_028186357.1:461608-603098 GCF_003343005.1 Rhea americana | reverse complement strand
CGCTAGGACCGCGCGGCGGCGCCGGGCTCGCGGCGCAGGCGCAGCGCCTGCGCGCTGCGAGGGGGAGCGGCTCGCCCGCAGGTGAGTGCTAGGGCAGCGCGCGGCGGCAGGGAGAGGGAGGGTCGCGCCCCCCCCCCTCCCCCGGCGCGTTGGGGCAGGCCACGCCCCCGGCGGCCCCTCCTTAACGGCTGTAACGGCCGCCTGTAACGGCCGCGCGGGAGCTGCCGCAGCCCTGCCCCGGGGCGGGCGGCTCCGGCTGCCGGCGCTGCCCCGCTGCAGCGCGGGGGGCCGTGCCCGCTGTGAGGAGCCCTCCCGGGCACGCAGAGCTGGGTGACAGCAGCCCCGGGTGCGGGGCATCCTTTCCGGGCGCCCCTGGTATGGGGGCAGCCCTTGCTCGCTATAGCCTCTTCCGTGGGCCCGCGTCTCTGGCGGAGCGTGCTGTGCCGGGGGCTCCGTTYGCCTTCCTGAGCGCGGCCTTGCTGGTTCCTGGAAACTTGCCTCGTGCAGTGGTAGTTCTGCAGTAGTGAGCTGCCTGAGGAGTTTTCAGGCCTGTCTGTGACTGCTTACTGCGCTGCTGYGATGAATAATGTATTATTGCTGCCTGGCTATATTCCGTGAGTGCCTTTGGGAGTAGTTCAGTTGATACGGGTTCCAGCAGACTGCAGTTGCTTAACTATTTGGTTTTGCTGATACAGCTGTTATTGGGCAATGCTGGTAACTGGTTGCTGAAATGGTTTAAGTTAAACATAACTCTTTATAGAAAATTAATGGGAGTTTTTTTATTATTACTATTGCTGATCATTGTTACCTAGCTCACATCATGGCCTTTCAAACAGTTGTATAGKCAAAACAGGGCAGTAAACAGTAACACCAGATTATTATGCTTATAATGGTAAAGGCAGAAGCAGTTTGCTATATAACTCAGTCTCARTCAAAACCCTGTTGACTGTGTTACTGTAAGAAAGTTTTCTCTTGCCCAGGGACTTTAGAGTTGTGTGGAATACAAAAAGCAGTAGGATAATTCAGATCACTATGGTATGCAGTGGTTACAGTGCATCAGCTGTTTCACCTCTTGTAGGAAGTATAACAAAAAAGAATTTTAAGTGGGATTACAGGAGCAAAAAGGATAGCAGGTTGGCTTTCCAGTAACTACAATATAACTTGCTCTCTGTGCCACTTTAGACATCTTCTTCTCTGTGCAAAGAGACTTTGCAGGCATGATATATRCTAGTCAATAACTGTTTCATATTTTTAAGTTGTACACCCAAAAGATACAATGAGGATTTAGCAAGCTACTAGGCTAAGCATGAGCTATCGGATAGCCATACAGGCATCCTTCAGGAGTGGAAGGGTCAAACTCTGCTGCTTCCTGGAATGGCTYTGTGTTGCTGAGTTGCTGTCTTCTGAGTCCCTGTTTTTTTTCCTTCAGGATTTTATACCTTTCCATGTGTTCCCCCCTTTGAATACCTGAACTACTGATGATCCATGTCTCAAAAAACCCTTTCCTTTCTGCAGTTTTACCTTTCTAATTTTGCGAGACTCTACTGTGCAGAATTTTTTTAGAACTTAGCAGTTTCCTTGGAAGTTGGAGCCAAGGTCACACAGCTGTGCTGTATCTAGCCTAGACCTTGGACCACTGGAACACAGCCAGCTGAAGCTCTGGGAAAAGGAGAGGAGGGTTACAGGGAGAATACTTTCCTTCAGAAGGAAGGCATCTGAAAAGATTTGAGTGGCATAAGCACTTAGGTGTGGAGTATTTCATGGTGAATTAGGTGGATTGGGTTTTGGAGAGCTTGAAAAGTGAAAATCCAAAGAGACTTTCTGATGTGAGAGCTGAGCAGTGTAGCCAGGGATGCAAAAAGGAGGTGTGATGAAATGAAAAAATAGCTGGAAAAATGATCTGAACAGATAAGGGAGGAAGCTTGTGATGTCTAGAGGGACTTGACAGGAAGAAGCTTAAGTAGTTGATGKTGTGAAGTTGATGGACTGAGTGCTATTTTAACTGGCCTGATAGAAATGAAAGACAGTTAGGGTGAAGTGTTGAAAATGCATGTTTTTCTTTTATATCATTGCAACAGCAGGTGTAGTAGGAAACAGTTTGTTGCTGTATCTGTGCTAGGAAGCTTCTCTTCCTGTTTTTCAAAGAGAGAAAATAGGTCTATGTTGGTGTAACTAGATTGTATGAGGTATAAGCACATATACTTCTACTGCTCTGYGCAGGACGGGAGGACTTGCTGGTAAAAATAAATGTACTGAGACTATGCTAGAGATATTACTTGATACTGTGGAGAAAGAAGTAGGATGCATGAGTTTGTCATAAACACATCCTCTGAATTAATTTCTTGTTTTATATTTCATAAAGGCACTTGGAACTTTTGCTAGGTTGGCATAAGGCTTGCATGTTCTTGCTGTTAAGCATTCCCCTTTCTGGTAGGCTATGCACCTTACAGTTGCGTGGGAAGATGCAGTCTGAGCAGTTTTAAGTCCAATGGACAGTAGACAAATAAGGTTGTAAAGAATGAACGAAATCTAAAAGTAGCGTAACTGTGTTTCAACTGCTACATGTCTGATTAGATCAGGGCTTATTATAATCTTGATGTTGTGCACAGGTTGGATGTAATGTGTGTGAGTAGCGGAGTTAGTGATGAAATAAAATATGTGAATGATATGTTAGATGAGAGCAAGGTGGCCTTGCTGTACAAGTGCAAGGAACTGTGTTTAAAAGTGCTGTTGTCAACAGGAGGAGCTGAGGGTTCAGGAAGGTAAGATTTGGCAGATCATAAGCTGCAAGAGGTCTTGTAGCAGGAATGTAAGAGTAGGAACTTGGTCATGATGTTATCTAAAGCCTTGACAAAATTTAGCTCTTTGCTCTCCTCTGTCTTCACTGCTGTTCTGGTAGGTTGCTGTTAGGTGATCATTACCACCTAACAGGAGGTTTTAACACTGGAGCTTGGACTGGATCAAGGCACCGTCCATGCGTTGAGATTCCTAAAYTCATGTGCAGGATGCAGTTTGTTCATCACTTACTGTGGTAGATGAGTGCTGGAAGCTGATTTAACTGCGTGGACCTGGTATTGACTCTGCAGATTCACCACATAGATTAAGTGCAAGTTTTTCCTAGGATTTAAGAGATGTGTGACTACTTGGATTATGGTTTAGAATGAACACTTTAGAAGCCATAGGTTAACTTTAAGCAGAGGTTTGTTCTCCTCTCTCACGATTTAGATAAATTATGAACAACTTTCCTTTAAACTTAAAGGTAAAGTCTTCTTAGTAGAAATGTCCTTCAGGTTGTAGCTTGAATTTCTAAAGCTGTCGTAAATGATTGCTGCTGCCAAAACAGCAGTCCTGTCCTTTTTCTTCTCTTTGAAAGTCTGCAGAGGAGTCCAGGATTATTCTGCTGCAACCTGTGATAAAATTCTCTCAGCGCTGAATCTCTCAGCTTAGCTTGTACTCTGTAGCTGAACCAGACTTTCTGACTACAAGCTTGTGCTTGCTCAGTCCTTTTCTGTTCAAAGGTTTTAATCTTTCTTCACTAGCTTTTCTTTTGTAACCTTTGTCTTGTGACTCGGGAAGAAAGTCCCTTCTACCTCCTCCTGTTGAGGGGGAAAATGTTTTTCAGCCCCTTTGCCAGCTTACTGTTAGTCAAATGTCAGTCCTAAAAATTAAGTGTTTTCCATTAGTCTGGGTAGTGTCAAGGCCTATTTGACTCCATTTGGATAGAGAGTTTATGTGATGCAGCTGTTGGCAAATAAACATCTCTGTRGTAACATCATAACAGCTGAGTTTCCATGTTGTACAGACCAGATCTTCAAAGGAACAAATGTAACTGAAGGGTGGAGAAGGGATGGTGATGGCAGAGAGACATCTTCAGGAAAACGGCAGATGTGAGACTTGTTTCTGGAAAATTGCAAAGTAACTTGAAAGGCAAAGTGTCTTCACGCTAGGACACTGGGTACCTGCAGTTGGTGGCTGGGAAGTATTTACTAGCCTTGAAATTGTTTAAACAAGTAAGTCCAGTCTCATCAGCAATGGTGAGTGAAGAGAGACTGGATTCTAAGAGCACTAGTATCTCTGTTCCTACTCGGAGTCTTTATCATTGACTGAGGTCCAGGACTTGTTTAATGGCATTGGCAGATTAATGTGTATCACATAATTTGCACTACCTTTTTCAGATATAGAATAAATAGTTTGCCAAGTAAATATATGGAAATACTATTTTATTCCATCTATTTCTTTTCTCTTTAATTAGCCAAGCAGTGTAGCAGTATAGTTTGAGGAGTCCATTCTGAAAAAAGTGTGTGTGTGTGTGTGTGTGTGTGTGTGTATATATATATATATATATATATATATATATATATATATATATATATAAAATGTATGTATGTTTTGCTGTATATAGAGGTTGTGTGTATACATCTGCAAACTTGAAAGCATTCAGATTTGTTAGCCTGGAAAAAAGCTAAAACTAGTGCTAAATTTGACAAGCTGCATACCTGCAAGAAATAGAGGAATATAAGATTTTGAATCCTCGTGTTGCTGTAGGTTAGATATGCATTAATGTTAGTGTTCTTTACAATAATACTCTCACCATCATAAGGAGACCTACACAATGGTAAGTCTTTAAGGGAGCTGAGTGACAGTGTAGACAAACCACAGTTTTGAATGTGTTTTAAGTGTGTGAGTAAACCTCAGTTTCAAAATGTCTCTTTTGTTGTTTCTGTGGATATTATAACCAGAAGTCAATAGCGATGTGTTCATCTGAATGTCACATGTTTGGTTTGAATCTCTGCTGTGACTTTTGRAATGAAATGGAAGGGAGTGGATCGTTTGATATGCTCATTCCTTTGCTTCTGACTGGATCAGCTGATTCTGGGATTGATGACAGATAAGGCAAGAGTTTTGCCTGAACTCCTGTCTGCCATGGCTTTTGTCTTCATGCCTTTGAGGTGCCAAGAGCTGAGCTCTGTCTAGGTTTCTTTTAGTCCCAGATGAAGCATTGTGGACCTTCTGCAGCACAGCAAAGTACTTACTGTTCTAAAAATTCACATGCATAYTCTTCTCTTGTCCCTGAGGGACAGTGTTCCTATGCATTGGCTATGGCAGGATTCATTTAGCAGCATGTGTTAATGGAGCTGACCTATTGATAGAATAAATTATCCATTTGAACCTGAAATGTGGAAAATGTACTGAAACTTTTTAACTGTGATGCATTTAAAGGATAATTGTTAACAATAGTCAGTCTCATTGCTTTCATAAAATGTCATAAAGGCCTCATGACRTGATGTTTCTATAACTTCTATAAATATTTTGTGCATTTAACTCGTGTTTTCTGCAACAGACTAAGAGGTCTCTCAGCAAAATGCGGTTTTCTGCTTCTATCTTCATGACATCTGGGCAATGTAATTGCATAAAGTGAAAAGAAAAAAGCCATTTGTACAGGCCTGATCATCACAGGTCATGAAATCAGCACAGCCTAATAAAGCATTGGTATGAAAGGAGACTTTTACTTTTCTCCTCTTGTTCCTCTATATGCTTATTTGTAGAATAGCAAATTATAAACAAGAGCATTATTTAATCGTTGCCTCTAGCAGTCGTCTTTGTACATACTTTGTGCAGCTCAGGCTGAGAGAACCTGAATCCAATTCCCAGTTTGACAGAGATGAGAATTTTCACATGATCTTGTAGTCCCTCTGATGCTTGCTCAACATCAAGTGTTTATTTCTTGTGGGATTTAGACTTTTTCTGTCTTTCTATAAGTGTAGGAAAAATATTCAAACATGTTGTCATATCTCTGAAATTTAGGGTGTAGGCAGAGTGTATCGATCTTTTCCTGTACATACACAAACTTGATACGAGAACACTGACCTAGAAGCCCTGCTAGTTAGTTCATTAGTTCTGACATTGGGATTCATTAGCAGTAATCCAATTAGAAGCACACTGATGGATGTGTGTGTATGCTGGGGCTGGGGGCTGCCCAGAAACTTACAATTCTAGTTGCAAGATGATTTTGTACAATTTTGGGCAAAATTTATCTTGCTAGGCTAAAAGTGACGTTGTTCTTGATTTGATTTTTAATAGATTTCTCTCTATTTCCAATTAATGTCTTATTTCCCATGACAGTTTAAAAATAACTTAAAGTCTGTAAAAGGGAAGCTATCAAGATGATTGAATAATGTATTCTCTATGTTAGACTGAAACCTTTTCTTCTTTTTAACTGGAAATACAGACCTAGCAGACTACAGAAATACTTTCCTTATCATATAAGGTTACAGTGCAGTAGTTCCTAAGCTTGCTTCTGATGGAGTTTCTTGGGACTGTTTCCATTTCCACCCTTGCAGACACAAAACAACCCTTTACCACCCAGCTGTGCATCCTCCCTTCCTGGCTGGAAGAGAGGACACCTCCTCCCCTTCTTATAAATGCCGACTTTCAAGTGTGAGATCTGCTGCTCTCTATCCCACCCTTTGCCTTCCCATCCAGACTGCTCTTGCCCTTCACAGTAGGGTAGAGCCTTTTGCAGCAGCACCAATTCTCCAGCCCCAAAGCCATTTGAAATTGAGATTTATGGCTCAACTGATGGGTGTTTGAATAACATGTGGCAGATTCTGGGGGCCTGGGTATCCTAGTTGGATGCACAGTTGTAGTCTGAAGGTGATCAAAATCTGTCCGCAATGGAAGAAATATGGGGGAGGTGTGGCACTGGCATTCACTAGTCACTGGAACCTGCTCTTGGAGGGAAAGCTGGATCTGCATGTGCTGTGATTGTGGAAGAGGTTCAGGCAGTCTGCAATGAAGGCTAAATCCAAAGCTGTCTCCATGGCTGCCAACTCTGAAAGCTCTGGGGTCTTAGAGGCAGAGTGCAGTGTCCTTACCTCTCTATGCATAATTTAGCATGGCTGAGTGTAGCAGCCCTGTGTGTCTGCCCTTGTTTTTCTGGAGCGTGACTTAAGTCAGACCTCTGCCTGAGATATGCTGCTGCCATGTATGTAATTACCTTAGAGTTCTGGGAGAAAGGCTGAGTGCTCAGGGATACAAGCCTGGTCCAGGGATATAAGAGGGGATGACATTCCCTTCTGGCTGGGTAGCTATGACGCTGCTGCAGTGATAGAGCAGGTGAGAGTCCTGCTAAAGCTGTGGTGCTTGCCAGAGAATTGTGATTGGAGATAAATTCATATTTACAAGATCAGACTGGTGATGTACGTTGCAGCACTGGATTGAGAGTATGTTGAAAGTGATGCATTCTCTCAGCCCTACAATGACTTGAYTGTAGGAGTGTTCAGGACTAAAGCTATGACTGTTGCTTTTTGTTTAATTAACATCTCATTTTATAGTAACAATACTTCTTAGATTTTTTTTTTAATGGATAAGCAGTGAGTGTGAGGCACCAATTACTTAACTTTAGTCAACCCTGTTTTTAGAAAATTTCCTTTTCTGTGAAATGGACTAGGGAACTGATCTGATTAAAAACATTCCTGCACACTGTTTTCTCTGTGTTCTTCCACCCTCYTCCTAACCTAAACCAAACATGATGTTTTTGAAGCTGGGGCACTTCTCTGGCTTGATTTGTAGAGCACCTGGCACAACTGAGGAGTGTCAAGGTAGAGAAGTAGGGATGAGCAAGAGTGGCTGGAGTGCTTTAGGGAGGTTTTGCAGCCAAATGCTTCCTGCTGTTGGACATAGCCTCGGAGTGCAAAGGCAGAATTTGAAGTGTGTTGGTAGGCAGCAAATGAAACAGACTTTTTTCAAACAGTTTCAAGAGCTCTTTGTCACAAGATATTCCTGAGACTTGATCAGCATCAGAAAGGACTGGGTATCCATTTGATAACAAGCATCACAGTTCATACAGTGGGATTTTATATGTGTACACACACACACACACACACACACACACGTGTATGTATATATATATATATATATATATATATATATGTCTTGCTCTGAGTTATGATTTGACTTCTAGCAGAGTAGGATTAAGAAGAAATTTTATCTGTGAGCAGCTTATTCCATATCTGCCTGTGGTTCGACTTTTGCATCTTTCTTTGAAATCGGATATAGGACCAGACAGGACCTATGGTTTGATTTCTTATCTGGTACACTTACTAAAGCTGYTGCTTCCAACTTTTGAGAGACTTATTAGTGTTTTAGTGTAATAAAGAAATCTCATGGTTKTGACATGCCAGATATGCCTTGAAGAAAAGTTTAAGTTTTCTCAGGGGTTTTTGTTTGTTTTTTTTCTTATCTTTAGGCTATACAGCATGGCCCAAACAGAGAAGAAAGGTGGGCTGCTCCGGAAATCTTCAGCCTCCAGGAAGCCATTGAAAGAGAAAGTTGTGTTAATGTATGATGAGATTTTCATGGTAAGGACTCAAGCACCTCTTGTTTTGCAAGTGCTGTGTTAAATTTTCCTGTTTTAATTTATGCTGAAGGCTCTGCGTGGTAGATTCTTCTTGCAAGGTAGGTATCATACAGTGTAAGTATCTACTTCAGGCTCTCCTGCTATCATGCTGAGCACTCTACTTCTCTTTCTTATTTTCACTGTGTCCTGTTGTCCACCAGGACTGTTTCTGATCTAAAGGAAGTCATGACTTTGAAGTTTAATGAGTTGGGAGACAGAAGACGTATGCAGTAAGAGGATAGATAAAAGGGTCCTGGAGTGTTACAAGAGCTATTTTGACATTGTTTAATTTAGGGGGAAAAACTGCTTATTGAAAAACAAAAATAGAGAGGTGTCCCAGTTGAGAGCTGCTTCTATTTGTTATTCCACTTCTAGGAATCTGTGCAGATAATATTCTGTACTGTAAGATCACTTGTGTTATCTGGAGAAATGRTTCGGATTCTGAGCTACTTGTGATAATTTTTGTTTAACTTTTTGGTTTTGGTTTCTTCTGTTTCTCTCTCATGACCATTCCTTTCTCTTTTAGACCGAAGACCCCAGTAAATGCAACCCCAGGTTTTGGGAAGAGCTGTTCCTCATGAAGGTAACAAAAAAATGAATATCCTCTGATTTGCTGCTGCTGTTTTGACTGTCAGTGCAAGGACTTGCTTTTCTAAGCTGTCAGCAGTTGTGTAATGTGCATGAACTGCTTCTTAACCTGACAGGTCAACTTGGAATATCTAGAAGGCAAGCTGGAGGCCCTGGATGGGGAAGAGTTAATGAAGATAAAAGATAACATCAACTGCTTGTTCCAGCACTGCATCCAGGCACTGAGTGAGGAACACCCAATCAGAGTGGTCAATTCACTACAGGTACCAGACTTGAGATACAGGGAATACTCTTCTGCTTCTGATGAGCCAATATGTTTGCTGATGGTATCAAGCATCTTGTGCTTATTTCTTTAGTTGTGAAGAGAAGTGGTATCTGCTGAGTAGTTGCTAGTCATTTGGTGTGGAGGTTACAATTACGGTTGCTTCAGTCTTTGAGAAACGGTAGCTTGTTTCAAAACTTTAAGAGGACCTGCTATTGCAGGATGAAGTGGATGGGAATGGAAGGACAAGATGGGCTTGTTCATATCACAAGCTATTGGTTTTATGGCTCAGTATTASTCTGTATACCTTTGTCTACCTTCTGCTTTCACTTGTTTTCCTCCTTTTAGCCTATTTTTGAATTGCAATGTTGTTCAAAAATTAAATAAAATTCTGGAGAATTTAGTATTTATACAGGAGACTGTCTTTGGGTAGCATCCTAATTGGAAGCTGTGAAGAATTGTCATCCAGAAMTAAAAGCCTTTTTCCTGCAGGTTGCCCTTATCAAAGGTGTGCAGTCCTGTGTCTTGCACAGGAGACTATCCTCTTTAATCTTGATGCTTGATGTTACCAGTTCTCAAGCTGATTCTTGCAGTTTGGCAAATGCATATGTCACAGCTTCTGTCAGCTGTAAGAATACAGCATATGGGTTTCAGATTTAGAAGTCATCTGTAGGAGGCATTAGAGTAGCAAGCAGCAACAAGCTGTTGTGAAATGGAATATTTACACCTGTGATGACATGCGATCTTGCTCGCTTTTTTTTTCTTGAATTATTTTTAAAGGATGCTATTAATATTAAACATTGTAGTTACAGCTACATAGACAGTCCAGCCCAGCTGTGAATTCCCAGGCTTGAATTCAGGTGCCCTGCAAAAATTGGGTCAGGGTTTCAGTCCAGAATCTTGCTATGTGAATGTAAAGAGAAACCAGATCATGTCCTGAACGTGGGTTGGGAAGGGGTTCTCTTAATCACACTGTGTTTATTGTGAAAGGTGATTCTGAAGCCAAAATATACATAAACACTTTTTTTCCTCTTGAGAAAGACCATACTGGTTGAATGTTTCTGTAGTCCCTTATCCTGTATCTGACAATAACCCAAAGAAGGATGCCTACCTTGCCCTTTTGCTTCTGTTACCATTCTAGAGGTCTGCTTGTTCTTTGTTGTCTGCCAGTCTCTGGCTTTGCATCTTCTGAAACTTTTTTTTTTCCTCATAGATAAGTTCAAGCTAGAATCTTAAACTGCAAAGGTTATATTCCTCCCCATTCCCCTCTTCATAGACCTGCAAGGTGCCTGATGACAAAAGTCACCACARCCATTTCTTCTGTTGGGGCAGATGGGACATCTGCTCTCTATAAATTTTTCATAATATCTGCTGGAAGCATTGTGTGGTCTGATACCTATATGTTGCCAATGATCTCCAAGAATTCAGTGTGACCAGGAATTCAGTGCTGCAGCAAGAAATACAGAGGAGGTTAGGTTTAGGTCCTTAGTTTGAAGGACCTAAATTTGAAGACCAATAAAGGTCCTCAAAATCACTGAAGTGGTTAGAAAACTTAGCTGCTTAATAGCCTTGAAGTAATTTTTCTTGTTTCTTGGCAGAGATGCAGATCATTGGTCAGACTTAGTACAGCATGATGGTGACCAGGCAAAGAATGCGTGCTATATCATAGAATCATAGAATTGGTAAGGTTGGAAGGGACCTCTGGAGATCATCTAGTCCAACCCTAAACGAGTGGCCCATATGGGGATCAAACCTATGACCTTGACATTATTAGCACCATGCTCTAACCAACTGAGCTAAACCTAACCCTGTAATCTAGGAAAAGCATCTGCTGTGTGGACAGGCATAGTGTGAGCAGTTAAGTTATATGGATGTCTTTGGCATGTTTAGGAGTTAATCTGGAAAGCTCTAATGTATATCTATCCTCATGGATATGGTTAACATAGGATACTGCTTCTGCCTTGCAGTTTCCTGATCAATATTTTTTGGCCTTAAAGCCGCAATTAGATATTTTCCAGAGTTGTGTTCCTGCCTAATGATGTCTGAAGAGAATAGTACAAATTAGGTCTGTACAGAAGAAGCCACGAGATTGCCTTTCTTCAAAGTGCTGTGAAATGAAGGGGTGAATAAACAGGAAGAATATGGATAAATGTATTTATCTCTAATCTTTGAGTCCTCAGCATCCAAAATATTCCTTAGAAACAGTAGAGGTGTAAGAATTGAGACAAACATATGATTTCCAGGCTGGTAGTATTCATTCAAATATCTGCATTTTGCTAGTCCTCTGAGGATATTGTAGGGCARGTTTTGCAGTTGATTTCTAGGTTGTGGCCTTACATCTTACACTGATCTCTTTCTCTCTCTCTTCTTTTTTTTTTTCCTCCCCTTTGCAGACTTTGTGTGCATTGATTCGGGGCGTTCATCAAAAGAACAAATCCACCTCTGGGTTTGACATAATCAACATGCTTGTGGGTTTTGATAAGGCAGAGCTATGTATGAAGGTGAGACCTTGGAAATGTAAAGAAATACTCTGCTGCACCCCAGCCATATTGCAGGGGCAGTTTGTAGGCAGCTGTGTCCACTGATATGTGCCTATTTAGGGAAGTACTTTTACCAGTTGTTACATGCAGCTCTCTCAAAGTTGTTACCTGCAGGAGGCACAAAGAAGGATAATTTGGATCCCCATGTTTGTTGTAACAACAGAGTGCTTTCTTTTCCTTTCCTTTCCTTTTGTGGTGTAAATACATTATGGTTAAGAAATCTTAAGGCAAGGAAAGACTGTCACAGGCCATTTAGTCCCTATCCTTGAGCSTTATAGCTTACCTTTTGATTTTTAGCTGATAGTCATAGCCTTTGTGCTATGATTCCCATCAGCACATATACTGCTGTAAATTTATTTGGTGCTCATCAGGTGCTGAGCTTTGGGAAAAGGAAATGGGGATAAAGCTGAATTCCTGTTTAATCTTTCATCTTCCTCCAAAGAGAAGAARTATATTTTGGAAAAAATTCTAAGCATTTACTTAGCTGTTAGAATTATGCTTTTCCCTTAAGAATAAATGTTATCTGTCATTTAGTTAGTAATTTGGAAAACAATTATTTATGAATATTTATCAAATAGCTATACAGTATTTATTCTGMATAATAACAAATATATGCACTGTTAAATTGGAGGCATGCTGCTCGAGACAAAAATGTCTTGATGTATAAAAGAAAAATGGGGAAATGTTGAAAAAAGAAAGCACAGATAATACTGACTTGCAAACAGAAAGATCCTAGTYGCAGAGCTCAAAAGTACTACGTGAATAAAATATATTGTTATATGTATAAAAAATCCTTTTGTTTTTGGGGAAAACTCTTTGAAAATGATTGTGATGGTCTGTGTATAGTCATTAAAATGTAATTAACAAAACACAGCATTGAGAACCAATGATGTGAACATAGCCTGTGGTATATAGCAGTTGTAATGGTTTAATTACTGATTCTGGAACAATGTGACTTTTTTTTGGARACATTTGATATAAGAAGTCTTTTTTTGAAGGTTCAAGTACAGGAATATCAGTATAACCTTAAATGATATAATTGTTTTTCTGTAGAATCTGATGGAGAGCTTGGACTCGCTTCTCTGTGCGGAAGGTTCTGAAAGCCTCAAAAGTTTGTGTCTGAAGCTACTTCTCTGCTTGGTAACGGTAAATAAGCATTAGCCGTATAATAACTTAAATGTTTAAATGGAGCCACATCTTGAGGGATGGAACTATTTCCAAATTTAAGCAGAATGCTGTAGTGTGACGCTTAAGAGGAAGAAACTATTAAAGAGAATAAGGATCAGCCCAGAATATGGCCTCATTGCACTAACCGTGGTACTGACACAGACTGGCAGACTTTCTGCTATAAAGACTTTATTATTAGATAGGTGCCAGCAGGGGCAAGAGACAAAGGAGGAAGCATCAGTTATAGTCACATCTTTTTTTAGGGAAAGAGATAGATACTTGAGAAATCTCAAATAAATGGAAAGAAGGGAGTAAAGAAGAATGGGCGGAAGAAAGAAAAAGAAGTGTGGAGTAGATGGGAGTGGCAAGAATACGAAGACTGAAGAAGTTGGAGCAAATGGCCACTCAGCATCTCTTGGAATAAGATGCTCTTGGAGCATCTGGGTCCTGCTTTTTCCTTCTCTGCCTGTAGTATAGCAGTCTGCTTCAGTGACTGATAGTATTGTCACAAGACTGTGTGGAATATGAATCTGCAAAAGAAGTGGGAAGCTCTTTGTATGTGGGTCATGCTTTTTGCCAGAGAGAGATGTAGGAGTCAGGACAGATTTCTTTTACTTCATGTCTAGCTCTAGTGCTGTTCACACACTTGACTTGCTAAGTGTGAGATTCTAGACAAATGTGTCCATCTGGTAGTATAACTCTTTGGTTTCTGGTGTGTGCCAGAGGTAGGTACAGCACATTGAGGGATTTCAGATCAGACTTTGAAACTTGTGTTTGCACTCAGGTGACAGATAACATCAGCCAGAACACCATCCTGGAGTATGTGATGATTAACAGTATCTTTGAAGCTATTTTACAGGTAAGAGTTTTTCCTCTGGTAGAGGGAGGTCTTTCTCCATAGTGTTAGCTTTCAGTCATAGGTTTGCTTTTAACTTTCAAAGCAACATAGCTAGCTGGTGCTGCGTGTCATTTCCATCCACCGCCACAGCTCACTCACAGGGTTGTGGGCTTCTCTTGGCTTCTCTCATCTGCTGTTTTCAGTCATTGAGTCTTGAAACTATTTTTGCTTGAGACATTTGTGCTCAGATAGAAGCAGAATAGGTCCATGGGCTAATTTCACAGAGGAGTTCTTTGTCAGAGGAACTTGTTTCTAAAGTCAGTCTGGATATATTGAAGCTATTTTCTGCTCTCTGATAAAGTTACACTTTTTAGAAGTGGAATTGGGTGTGGGGAAACCCACACAAACTGCACAAAGAATTTTGAGTGCACTGAAATACTGTCCAGTGCTGTTGAGAAATATATTTGCCCTTTATACCCAGAAATCCTTTATACATCCCCTATGATAAAAATAAATTTCGTTTTGTGGAAACTGAAAACTTTTTAGAAGCACTGATGTTCCCAAATTAAATACCATCTTTCACTTAGCACGTAATTTTCTCTTATGTGTATGTTTCACAGCCATGTGTGGTGTAAGATCCATTGCCAGTTTCCCAAAGCAGGCCTGAACAGAACAATGTGATTCTTTATTCTAGATTCTGTCCAGCCCGCTTAGTCGCAGAGAACATGGCTATGATGCTGTTGTCCTTCTTGCCTTGCTGGTCAACTACAGAAAATATGAGGTAGGTGTTCTAAACAGATAACAGGAAAAATCCCTTTTATTTTGTTAAAAACTTAGAGGCCAATGTGRATTAATAAGACCTACAACATGTTTTTTTAACAATATAAACTATAGTTATGTGCTGGTAGCCTGATATGTTATAGATGCTTCACAAGGCTTTGCAAGATGTTTACAGACACTTGCATCTGTCTTTGTATGTATATATGCAAATATATATGATGTCCTTACAGTTAGTTTTTGCATCATGAGAGAAGCTAGCCAGGAGATTTGTGTTTCCTTAGTGGAAGCATTTTGGAGAAGGTCCTCTTCCAAGRGTTACTAGTGTGCAGAGCTTGCATATTTCCATCTGTGTGTGAGTATGCAGTTATAGTCCCCAAAGTAAAAAGAGTTGTTAGTCATCACCTGACTGTCAGACTAAAGGAGCGTATATCCCCAAAGAGATTTTGAAGACATGACCAAAGACTGAGTGGAAACATCATAGCTAGTATATGCAAGAGAAGTCTATCTCTATTTGATTCCTCTTCAGGAAACTTYATTCATCTTTATTTTTCTGAACTGTGCTACTTTGTGGTGCATTCCCATTCTTTCCTGATTTTTATTGCCTTGAAGACGACACATGGAATGTCAAAAAGCACCATAGTGATGACACTTTTTTGTGTGAGGCCTGATGTTTCAATGATCTATCTTAGTTTTTTTCCTGCAAGTGGCAAAACTTTATTAAACTTAAATTGGTGGATAGAAAAAGAAGGAAAGCTTTGGAATGCACCTTCTGCAGTAGGATTATTGAGGGGGGAGATCCCTACCTGGCTTTAAAATTGAGCTTGTTTGRATTATGAATAGACCTGTTAAATAGGCCAAGGCAAGGACTAGATTAAATTACTGAGACAATCTATGTTTTCCCATTCCTGTGAATAYTGTCCACATCTTAAATTGTGGATACTGTTCAGTCTGTGCCCTTGCAGCATAGAGCCGGAACATACAGTTTGGTTTTAGTATATGACCATTAGGAAAAACTAATGGGAATGATATGGGTAAGATTATTGCCAAGGACAGACTGGGAAGACAGGGGTCTCATTGCCTGTGTTATGCCTATATCTTGGAAGTGGAATTGAAACTGGTTCTGTGCAACAGTTACCTGGCTAGCTTGTGTCCTCTGAGCAAAGTATATAACTCTTTTCCTTATTCACATTGATGATAGCCTATTAGTTTAAGCATTCAGCTAAAGAGAGAGAGAGCTGTCTAGTCTTGTTCCTGGGCTGTGGATCCCTGTGTGCTATAGTTTATCTCATTAGTAGGTAGAGGGCTTTGAGTACATAAGACTTGTCCTTTGCTTTCAGCGGTAGTTTTCTGTAGAGCATCTAGTTGGTGTCAGGTGCTCTGGAAAATGCTGTCCTAAATGTCTTTGAATTGGGCACTCAAAGGAAATTAACTGTGCTGATGGTTTTAAGGAAAAAAAAAAACAAAACAAACAAACAAAAAAAAACCACGCACAATATGTACAAAACAAGAAAACAGATCCAACCTGAGGCAGATGGCAGATGTCTGGCAAGGAAAATTTTAGAATGCATAGTATGTGTATGTGTTTTTCCTCTCATTTTTTTTTCTTTTTTCTTTTCCTTTTTTTCCCCCCCAGTTTGACTGTGCTACTATTGATAGGTTCTCTTTTGTTCTGAACTTCACTGGTTGCCAACCTGCGGTTCCAATTGCTTAAGAAAATCTAATTAGTCTGAAATTTTTGTTAGCTGACTATGATTTTTTTTTCTGCTTAATGAGAGTATCAGTGTGTGCATGAATGTGTTCTTTCATATTTTGGGGATGCRAATTTTCTAGTCTCCTTTCAGGTTCCCTGGGGGATAGCTGTCTATGATTTCATTACTAGTGTAGTGACCTGAAATTCCAGTTTGCTCATTAACTTCTGTTCTAGGAGTAGGAGTGATATATACATTTTTAGATGGAACCTTTAAAGGGATGTCATTGATCTGAGACCTAATAATTTTAAAAATTTGTTCCTGGTATGTACTTACTCAAGTGTTCAACTATTGTTTTATAATTTTCTCTGAAATGTGGAATGAGATTGGAAAATATTTCTTCCTTGCTGCTGTGTGAAGGAAGCATAAAAGGGTARCTGAACGATTGACTACATCAGGAAAGTTGTGAAGCTAACTGTACACAGAAGGCTACCAAAGATACAAAATATTGTGGGAAAAGCATTTATTCTCYCATTTTCTCAATATTCTAAGAGATGGCTGCTAGAACAGCAAGCTAAAACATAAAATCAGAGCAGTGACTTTTAAGTAGATATATTCCTTGATAACATCTAGATGAAAAACTCTTTACCTCATGTTCAACCTGCTAAAATGGCATATTGCCATTTGCTAAGCAGGACTGGAAGAAATCAGTGAAAATATATGGGGTTTCTTTTCCTGCTTTTGTGTACTCATCTGCCTGCATATAGTGATCTGACAGCCCTTTGTGACTACTTTGCACTCTGTCCTGTAACTCATCAACTGCAGATGCTGAAGAGACTCTTAAACATTGAGAGGGTCAGAAAATTCATCTTTTTAAAGATGATTAAAAAAGGAATTTCAGAGTTCTCCGAGAGCTTAAATTATTTTAAATCAATCCCTTTAACAAGAAAAATTCATTATTCAAGCCCTAATTCGCCATAAGRTGGCCTTCCTGATGATCTTACCAGGGCTGGAAGCAAAGCTGTTCAGGGAGAAGTCCTGTAAGGAGTAATCAAGTAGACTCTGGCCTTGATTTGTATTGCAGATGTAAAAATAAYTTTAGCATGTAACTAGGTATTATACATGCTTAGCTTGTTTTTTTTTCTGCTTTGTTTTTCTAGCAAAAAGTTGCTTCACATAGGTGTACCCCAAGCTCCACCACAAACCTGGGAGTATGAGGGAGATCTTACTCCTTCTCCTAGATTTCTGTGGATTTTCATAGCATGCTTACTGTATGGCATGTCACACCTGGGGATTTTCTGATGTGGTTTTAATTGGACTGTATTTTAGAAATTTCCTGGCAATGATCTTCTCCCAGATTTGACCCTCATTTCTGTGCAGTTGTTGTTAACTAATGGTGGGTARTTCATGGAGATGTCTCGAGTATTCACAGGTTCCAAGAATTAGTGTTTGTTCCTCATGTCTGAAGATGAGGCCCATGTTTGTTCTCGTCTGGYTGTGATCAGAGAAGACCTGTGTTATTTTAAGAACAGAGATATTTTAAGAACGTGTTTTTTATTTGTGGAGGCAGGTGGGGGCAGAAGCTATTTCTAAGCTTCTGTCACCACTTCATTGAACACCCTTGAATTTTCAAMATGCTTAACAGCCACCTTTCAGGGCTGTTCTGTGTTGGTGGGCACTATGGAGTGGCAGGTAAAGTTTACTTAGCTTTGCAAACCTTTTGCTGTGATTCTCAGTAAGAGGAAAATCAAGGAAAAACTGAAGTAACAGGGTTAGAACAGAGATATTCAGTCAAGGAATCATATGAGCTTAGCTGAAGGTTCTTGTACAACTTTCAGGTTGCTGAAGTTCATTGTATATGTGCAGGCTAAAGCTCACAGTAAGTAAATTTGGAGCGGTTGGCTCTGAAGGAGTGGAGYGAGCAAGCTGTACTTGCCTATGTTGGTACAGGCTTGCAGTAAGCTGGAAGGCGCAGAAGCTGCTATGTCCCATGTAGAATACTGTGTATCAGTTGCCTTGCTCTAACTCTCCTAAGGAGATTCCTAAGGGTCTGCTCTCCTWAGGAGTTAGAGAAGCACATAGGAGGCATGGAACTTACTGGAGGCACAGAGAGGCTTAAGATAGGAATTAATGAACAGATTTTTGCAGATTTGGCGAAGAGACTTGCAAAGAGAAAAGACAGATGTCTGCAGCCAGGTTGGCCAACTTCCTTGGCCCTATTCACCATGCACAGACCAGTTCTTGGTGCCAACAAGCAGGAGACATGYACCATACATCTTGGAGAGTCAAAGGCAGCAGGAGTCCCAAAAGTAGTTCATAGGCTGGAGATGATGATGATGAACCCTCTCCTTCTCTCTTCTTTGATGGGCCTGAGCATATGACTAGGTTTCCAGAGAGTGGAATTCACTGGTGGCATTCACTGGTGCAATACCTGCTAGTTTGCTGCTTTGCCACATCTGGGGATTTGGATAATCTTGCAGCCCCTATACCAGCACAGCCCTGCTCCCTGTTTCTTGGCAGAGACCCATCACCTCTACTGCTTGTGAGTCACAGTTTGGCCACTGTTGTGTGTGWGAGGTGTGGTGTGGAGAAGCCCGCTAATGAGAGGCCTGCAGAATGCTGTACTGATAACGACTAGATATAACTTCTGAAAAGGAGTGTGGCTGTACAAAGAGGAGCTTGTATTGTTACTCAATGGGAATCCCTTCCTGAGCCTCAGGTAAATGTCTTTGTGCTTTTCCTGCACAGATGGGCTCTGTGAGAATTTTCTGCCTTTTTCTGAGATGACAGATAGYGCTACCATGCTGTGGAAGGCAGGCTGACAGACTTGCTGAGCTTTGATCTGTTATCATTGGTCTCTGAACCAAAGACAAAACTCGATTTTCCAGAAGCACGGAATAATTGGGAGGGTGTTGTTTTCCAGTCAGTCTTATTTTTAGCCTGCTTGCCTGGGGCAAGACAGATAACTGAGTAACTTGTAAAGTGCTGCTGCATCTGATGCATGCTTTGAGTGCTTTATGCTTTGCATCTTCAGACCTGCTGTACAAATAGARCCTTTTCTTCTCTGTCCTGGTTCCAAATCAATTTTGTTAGGTTTGTGCTGATGCATATGAAYGATGAAAAACAAATGTGTATTGATAATCTAAAATACTTTCTAAATAATAGGACTCATCCTTATAGATGTGCTCTGTGTGTTYTATTAAGCTGAGAGTTAAAGAAATTTCTCCAAAGACTTCCTAGCTCTCAGTGGTGTGAACTGTTGAACACCAACTCTGCAGCAGATGTCTGTAACACTGTCATGCTTTCTTACATCCTTTCTTTAGGCAATCTTTGCAAGGTGTTGTAGAAAAGATATATCAGAACACTAAGGTTCAGTTCCAGCTGTAGTGCTTGTGCTTGCTGCATAGTAGTGTGTGGGTCACAGACAAGAACCTTGGAGGATGGCAGCTCCACTTTCAAGACTGACAGTCAAGCTAGCAAAGGAGCTGAGACTCCCTCTCAATTAAAATCGGGAGCCTGCCTAGCTGAGCAAGTAAAGAGAAGGTGGCCTAGGTATAGTAATCTTGGTACTTTGTTGGTGACTTGTTGAATTGTGTGTGTTCTGTGCTATGGAACAGGAGGGGAATTCCTTTTAGGGTGGCTGGGTAAATTTTGAAAGATAAGTTGTTGTATATGTGTTTCTTTTTTAAGGCTGAATTTAAAACTAGTTTTCTTTTTTCTTTCCTTTCTCTTTTTTCCCCTCTGAGCAGTCAGTGAATCCCTACATTGTGAAGCTCTCCATTGTAGATGATGAGCCCACGCTTAATGTGAGTATTTGACTTACTCCTCTCTGCTTCTGGGGATGTTCTTCCATAAGTGTATGCCATCTTGGCATCTGATGTGAAGAAGATTTGGGAGCAGTACTATAACAGACCGCTAGAATAGTGGGTTTCTTCCCTAACTGAACTCTTGAGATGGGTGAAATACCTCAAAATTTGGACAGACTATTCATGAGTTAAATGGTGGGAGTGGTGGAAAGGCTGGGTATCAAGAAATGTGCTAAAGATGGTATGTTATACATTAATGRGCTATATATACATTACTTGCTGTTGCTGTTTAAAGAGGCACAAGGTAGCTTTTGCCGAAGGAAGTATCTCCTGTCCAGTGCTGTGTCATCTGGCATTAACAGTCTGTAAGGCAGTTGTTATAGCTTGGTGGAAGCATGTGCCTAAATCAAGAGTCCTGCAACATACCTTGGGTTGTAGCCTCTCCCTGAGTTCTGTTTTCAAGGCTGGATAGGAGGTGGYAGCACACCTAAAGCTATGAGAGGTCCGGACTTGCAAGTTCTTGTTTGTGTGTGGCATAAAAGCAATAACATCTATGCTAACTAAAGGATGAGAACAATCATTTGAAATTAAATTAACTTGAGAAAGAAGGATGATCAGTAGCTGTGGATTGATGAAGGCCATTTAYAAGAACTGAAGAGATCATTAGTGTTTATGACCTTTGTGAACCTTTAGATATCTYTCCACCAGCTTTCTTCAAAGGGTCTTGCCACTTTATTGAGGCTTCTTGAGTGAGTAAGCTTTGTTTGGAAGCTCCAGGAGAGTAAACTTTCTTCTTGATAACTTTCTGCGGTTAGATATCCTGCTTTAATTGTGGTRCCTTGATTTTTGGACAATGTTTGTGTTGTATCATAGTGTGTCTTAATAGTTTAAACTGCTGCAGAGGAAATTCCCTGTAGCATGGGAGGATATCTTGGGTGATAAAGTGCTACTATRTTCAGTATTTGTTTTCCTGCATTGATATTTTTAATGCAAAGATTTTTTTTTAACAATGTATTTTTTTCAGGGAATGGGACTTGTTATTGCCCAGGCTTTATCAGAGTACAACAGGTAAGGTCTAACCATCATTCATTTTGTAGCTGCATAGTAGTTGCTGTCCCTTTCAATAAACTTTTTTTGTTTGTTAAAGCACTTTATGGCACTTGCTTATCACTTAACAGCCCTGATGCACCTGGAGAGGAAGGGAATAGTCTTATGGCTTGAGGTGCTTCAGGTCCATTGTWGCTGTTGTTGCCAGTGTGAATGTGTCTGTGCCAGCTGTGCTAATGTGATTCAGAAGAGATTTTGCTGTGGATTTCTCTTGTATGTTTTTGCCATCATTGATTCTACCTCTGTGTGAACCTTGTGTTAAATGTTGTGGTCCCATGTGAAAAGATGATAAACARTTTGCTGAGTGCTTCTCTGATGGAAAATTACTTTATCTGAACCTAATCTAAGACAGACAAATGTATTCAGAACTATCTAAATGCCATGTTGAACCAGGTTGGGGGTGATCTGGGGTCTGAATGTTCTTGCAAACGGTGAACAGCAGCAACTGGTTCTGAAGAAAGCCAGAAAGCTAGCAGTAGGACTAATATGTTTCCAGCCCTTGTTTATGTTTCTAAATTTTTCTGAAGTGCTTTCTTCTCGGGGAAACTTGCATCTTTTCTGCAGTTRTTTATTAAATGGTTCTGCTTGGGTAGCCTAGCAGTTTTTCAGGAGGATTTTTAAAGTATCCAAAGAATTTCTTTTAATTCTTTTTGATTGTCTGCTACTATTATAGTGCTTGCATGTTGATGCAAGCCTGCAAATCACATAAATATTTTTAACATATTAGAGTAAAACAAGAAAGCTTCCACCCATGCARTTTCCTTCATTTCTGACAAAAGTTGTTTTAAGCTATGGCCTGTTTTGTCCAACTTGTTTGTTTTTTAATTTTCCCCAAAACTTTTGAATTGTTATCTTGTGTTCATTATGTCTAATCAAATCTTTAAATTTGTGGGGAAGACCCATTGCTTTTTGGGAGATTCCTCGTACACCTTTRACTGTTCTGAATTTGACTGTTCTGAACTGACAGACAGTCAGTTGACTAAGCCTTTCTTCTGTTGTGTGTTGGACGACAAACAGCATTTTTCTTCATGGAAAAATTCAACTGAGTTTTATAATCTGGCAGAAGTTATTCCCATGCCAAAGATGGAATAAATGATTATGTGAACTTTTGCTAGTCCATATCAATGCTAAATAAAGTAAATCAGCTTAAATCTGAGGTACCTAACCTTTTTGACTTCACTTATTTCAGTCCCAATCAAAGGCCTTATGGCATAGACACTACTGTCATGTTTCTGAACTGGCTCTACGTGCATAATAGGTGTAACGCTTGCTCATGTTATCATGCTTGCTAAGCCTGCTTAGAAACATCCTTTTGTGTACCAGATTTGTCCTGGAAGACAAGCAGACAGGGGTGGACTCCTGTCGGAAGAGCAGTTCGTAGAGCCAGCTTCCAGCCCCCCTTTCTCTGTATAGGGGAGGTCAGGATTGGGCAAGATTCRGATTGTGAAGCACTGTACTGGCGTTCATGGGTTCTAGTGGCCTGCTGACTGTAGGATGGGCAACTGTAGTTCAGTCTGTTCTGTTACTGTATGTTTTTGTTACTGATATGGACTCTGTGTTCGTGGGGTCAGTTACTTTGTTGGCATTGCTGGACAAAATTCTTAAGTCACTTAATCCTCTCCTTTAATTTTATCTGAGACATTGTCCCAGGTTACGTCTTCCAGCATCCTCACTTCAACTCTACACAATTTACATGTGTTTAACACCCTTTACATCTCTCTTTGCAAGGCCTTGGAAAGGGGAATATGAATGTTGGTGCTCTTTCTAGCCTGTATCCTAATCAGGCAAGGCTGTCCTGTGGGGATATAGATAAAATAATCCTAGTTCTGYTTTCAACCTGGAGCCTCATCCTTCTTTTGCTTTTTCCCTTTTGTTCAGGCAGTACAAAGATAAGGAGGAGGAGCACCAGAGTGGTTTCTTCTCAGCCCTAACCAATATGGTAAGCAAGAAAGGAGTATTTTTCTGTTCTTAAAGTAGGGGCCTAATGAAAGTTCTTCAGCGGGGTGAGAATTTCCAAAACCKCCAAAAGGTTGACGATGTTCTTTTGGGGGGAGGATTTGCATTGATCCACACCAAACGTGAATGAAATAGCAACATGCTCCTCAGAATACAGCTGTGTGTCTGGGAAAGCCCTTTCAAAAGGATGAAATCTGTATTCTAGGGTTGATAATCAAATTGTTTTCCTCCCTCTCTTTCGCTGAAGTTGACTTTATTTTTAAATATTTGTTGGACACTTTGAACAGCTATTTATTTTTAAAAATATGTTGCTGGTCTGTTGATGTAGACTAAAGCAGAGAAGCTGCAACAGCACAAGGTGCCTCAGAGATATTCAAAGCCTAGGCTGTGGCCAGCATTAGAGATCTGTTTCTATATTGTCATGTTCCTCAAGCTTGGGTACACGGTAGCTTTGAAGTATGCTTGGGTTCTGCAACAGGCAGTGTCTGCTTTTCCAGAGAGTACCCAGTGAATCCCATAAGGCAACTGGGAATTSTCTCATCTCAAAGAAAAGAGGATTTGGTGTCCCCGTTGTTTAGACTGGCTTTGTGCTGCATATAAATTGCAGTCTGAGATTTAATTGACACTAGGAAACCTTTCTGTAAATAAGGGCAGTTCAGTGTTGATGGCCATCAGTCGGGAGTGACATGGATAAAACTGCTGTTACCTGGGGACAAGCAGGTGGGAAATGATCTCTACTGGTCCTTGTAAAATTGTAGACTAATCCAGACTGGGAATCAGGTTTCAGTCCTGTTTTCTGTGATTAGACATTAATCAGTAACGGTTGTGTGAAGGAGAATGTGTTTATAGAGGGTCATCCCACTCAGCCTGTAGATTTTTTCCATCTRTATTTTACTGGTCTTAGAAAGAAAGTTGGATCAGTGCATTGCAGAGTTGCATGTTCTCCCAGAGTACTTCAGACTTAGTTAAATCCATGCCTTCTCTTTGGCCTAATAGTGTTCATAAATTGTTCCTATGCAATACTCTTTCTTTCCRTAGGTGGGCAGTATGTTCATAGCAGATGCTGACGAGAAGATAACAGTCCAGTAAGTGCACAGATGTTAACTGCACAATGAATAGCAACTTACCATACTGGTAGACATTATCTGCTCAGTCAGATGTTTTAATGTAGGAAAACAAAGGAGGCGTCAGTTTTGGCCTTGTAACTAAAACAGTGCTGCACCTCTGCAAACARCGTGTTTATTAGTTAGATGAGAAGGGTGAAACAGGAACCACAGCTGARTTGTTTGCAGTGAAGTATATAAAACTGTGGTTTGAATGAGGCATTTTTAATGTAGGATAGGGATGTTGGAGGTGGCAGGTGGGAAGCAACAGTTCATGCCCTCTTGTCCCCCAGAATGTGTCTCTTTAAATTAAGAGGGCAAGTGATAAATATAACTGTTTGGTCTGTCTGTAGGAATCTCTGCCCTTGGAAAGTAAGGGCTTTAAAGAGAACATTGAGACTGAGGAACCAGAGACTTTCAGCAGAAGAGGAACAGAGATTACAGTCAAGCTCTAGAAACTGCTATTTTTTGGACTGCTAAGTGCTATTAATAATGAAAAAAAATCTGGATTGCAGAGGCAGAGTTTTATGTACTCAAAAATCTRTCTGCTTAAATGGATCATTCTTCTCTGAAAAATTCTGCTCTTGGATTATCATCTATCAGTTGCCCGTAACTATGCTTTTGTCTATCCCTTTCACAGAACAAATGAGGCAATCCTTCTGGCCCTGTATGAAGCTGTTCACTTAAACAGAAACTTCATCACAGTTTTGGCACAGGTGAGTTTCAGTGCATTGTTTGCCCTTTTCTTTGTAGTGGATGGCTTCAAAATCAAAAATCAGAAACAGAACTAGTGAAAAGATACCAATTTACCTCCTTTTTCCCTGAGTACTTGTCATAGGTGTAGATGGGYATGAAAGATCAAAAGCAGCCGGGGCCTGGGTTTATTATGCATTAAAAAATACTTTCTGCTTTGCTAGAAAAAAATACTTTTGAGAGCACGGCTCATGTTAGAGCCATTTCTCCCACTGTATGGGAAGGGCTGCATGGCATTCCTTCTGTACCCTACTAATATTGCCTTTAGATAGGATGGCATGGAAAAGGGTAAGATTGCTGCAGTTTTCACAGTAGTTCATGCCCATGATAAATTAGGGCTCCTGGAAAAAAGTTGATGTGGCTCCAAGCTGGATGTGTTGTCGTGTCTGGAAGCATACAGATTACATATTATTGTTTGGATACCCTTGGCTTAGGGACTAATTGACGCATAGAATCATAGAATCAATAAGGTTGGAAGGGACCTCTGGAGATCATCTAGTCCAACCTCCCTGCTCAGCAGGGTCACCTAGAGCATGTTAGACAGGGTTACATCCAGGCAGGCCTTGAAGATCTCCAGAGAAGGAGACTCCGCAACCTCTCTGGGCAACCTGGTCCAGGGCTTCGTCACTCTCACAGGGAAGAAATTCCCCCTCGCATTCAGGCGGAACTTCCTGTGCTTCAATTTCTGCCCATTGCCTCTTGTCCTGTCACGCAGGACAACTGAAAAGAGTTTGTCCCCATCCCCTTGACACCCTCGCTTCGAGTACTTGTACACATTGATAAGATCCCCCCTCAGTCTGCTCTTCCCCAAGCTGAAGAGGCCCAGCTCTCACAGCTGTTCCTCATAGGGCAGATGCTCCAGCCCTTGGATCATCTTTGTAGCCCTACACTGGACTCTCCAGTAGATCCATGTCTCTTGTGCTGGGGAGCCCAGAACTGGACACAGTACTTGAGATGAGGCCTCACCAGGGCTGAGTAGAGGGGCAGGATCACCTCCCTCGACCTGCTGGCAACAGTCCTCCCAATGCACCCCAGGAGACCATTGGCTTTCTTGGCCACAAGGGCACATTGCTGGCTCATGGTCAATATGTCATCCATCAGCACTCCCACCAGCACTCTGCAGAGCTGATCTCCAGCAGGTCAGCCCCCAGCTTGTCCTGGTGCCTAGGGTTATTTCTCCCTAGATGCAGGACTCTGCACTTGCCCTTGTTGAACCTCAGGAGGTTCCTCTCTGCCCAGCTCTCCAGCCTGTCCAGGTCTCTCTGAATGGCAGTACAGCCCTCGTGTGTATCAACCACTCCTCCCAGCTTGGTATCATCAGCAAACTTGCTGAGGAGGCACTCTGTCCCCTCATCCAGGTCACTGATGAAAAAGTTGAACAGGATGGGACCCAGTACTGAGCCCTGGGGGATGCCACTAGCCACAGGCCTCCAACTGGACTCCACRCATGAGGGTGGTTTTTCCAAATACAATTTATTATCCACATTTCCCTGGAAAGTTTAACCCYTCTTGCTTGGGAGATTGTCTGCTGCCAGAACAGAGCACTCCTACTTGTGTTGTTTATAGTGAGGAAAGAAGGAGCAGTGTTTTGAGAAGCAATGGCTGCTCCATACATTTGATCAAAGCTCTGAATGCTTCTCTGGACACTGCATGTGTTTTCAGAGCTGGCAGTTGCTGGGAGATGGATGATAAGAGCATCTRGTCTGGTGGTTGTGCTGTGGCTGGTTGAAGGAGTAACTAGATGGGCTTCGGAAAACATTGAGGCTGTTARTTTTGGTTTACCAGTGCTGCTGGTAGTCTGTGAGAAAAATGACATCAAAGCAGGTATCACCTTTCCCCAGTAACTTCAGCTTCTCACAATGAAGCTATATATAATTGATTAGACACTTGACATGACTGAGGGAGTAGATTTGGGGAAGGCAGAAARAGCTACTGGAAATAGTAGTAATAGAGGAAGTCTGGGCAGATCTGCTGCTGCTGAAGAAAGTTTCTATTCCATGAGCAGTTAATTTGCTCAAGTTGTCTGCCTCCCTTTTGCCCACGTTATTTATTCCTACCACTTGTGAGAGATTTCTGCCCTTTCAGCTCTTCCTAATACTAAGTCAGGCCTTCATGTGGTCAAGACCCCCCTGAGGAAGGAAAGGGGGGATAGGAAACGAGCAGCTGAAGTAAGGCCTCTTAAAATAACGRTAAAAAGTTGGAACAGTTGTTTCTGAAAGTGGTAGCTGAAGTGGCCACCATTCAGTGGGCTTAACTGAAGTGCAGATATGAAGAAACAACACATAATCTACCCAAGAACATTACTTGAGAGAGCAAGGTAGGTCATGCTGTCCTTCAGGAAAACCTCATAAAATATAATGAATACTCATGTCTAAGTTTATTTGCCGTGCTGGACAAGGGACTGCGTGAATGTCTATGTGCTAGTCCATGGGCAAATAGGAAGAGCAAGGGTATGATTGCGCTGATGCCTGAAGTGTTTAGGTTTGTGTATACTTACCAGCTTGTTGGTCCACAATTTTTGCTGCCAGGTGGCACTGTTATCTCAGCTGACAGCTGATGTTTGAGGAAGAGGAAAGTAAACACCTTAGTAAAACCTATGGAAACAAACCTCTTTGTATGTAAAATTTTCAGTGGAAAACTGTGTTTCAAAGTTACTAGCCTGTACTGATTTAAAATTGTCTTCAAATTGTAGTATATATGTCTTTGCTTCCCATAAGATATATGCATTTATAGTTGTTCATAAAATGAACAAAGATTCAAAGATAATGTGGAGGGTATTTGCTTGTACTCTAAAAAATCCCTTGGAACTAACATGAAATCGCTTCTACTCCTTTTCTTTTGTTTTGAATTTTGTGATAATATATTAAGGCACTTTGTGGATGATACATTTATGAAAGCCTTGCCCTATGAAATGGACACTTTGCTTGACAGCCAAACTTAAAATAGCATGGCAGATTGCCTACAATCTCACCAGTCTGGATAGATCCGGAAGCTTACAAAGAGTAAAGTCAAAGCAGTAATCAGGCAGGCAACTATTAGCAAAGATGAAATGGGGAGAGCAACCAGCTGATGGAAGCAGAGAGGATCGATAATGATAGTGTTATTTACGTTATACACTTTTTCCTGTGGTGCCTGGGCTCTACAGCAAGGCAGGGAGGTAATAAATTGCCATCATCTTTAAATATGAGCAGGTGGAGGACAGGGAGAGGAAGGACAATCTGCTTTTAAAAAGAGAAATAAAAGGATGATTGAGAAAGACTTTAAATGTGCACCCTTGATTTRTTGTAGAGGAACCAAAAGCTACAAGCAGTGTACGTTTCTGCATATCTTCTCCTACTCTAGACTGGGAAAGGGCATGATGGCTTTCTGCTGGGGACAGCCATCACTTACATATGTTTTGGTGGATAAAGAAATTGATGTGCAGTTTAATTCTAAGTGTCTGAGGTCAGGAAGCATATACTTGCTTTTTGGAAGAGAGGCTGAAGTTTCTTGATTTTATTAGTCACATCCGTTGTGTGAGAGTCTGAAGCAGTATTTGTAGTGGTCTGTATGGCTAGTGCAGAGAAAAGCTATTGACCTGTGTGTGGGCATTTGTGTTCTCATCTAGAGCCATCCTGAAATGGGGCTGATGACAACACCAACAAGCCCAGTTCCGACAACACCTGTCACTCCGCTTGGAACCACCCCACCTTCCTCAGATGGTAAGAAATGTAATGTTCTCCTGGGGGCAAACATGTCAAAGTAACTATAACTAGCAAAGCACTTTCTCAAAATGACAACTAATGCAGTCCATTTGGAGCAGATGTAACCTGGTTTTCTGTTCCTGGAGAGACTGCCTTATTAAACATGAACAAAAGGCTGCACAAATCCCCTGTGATTCTCTGAGTTTGTCATTAATGCACTTGTCCCTAGCTTTGAATTAATTGGGATTTTAATCTAATCTAGGGGTTGAAGTATTCCTCTCTCTCTCTACCTCCTTCTCTGGCAGGCTTTGTAAATGRCTGCTTGCACAGTGATCTTTTTTCTAAATGAGATATGCTAAGTGTCCACATAAATACACATTGAGGTCATCTAAAATAAAACCCTGCTTGTTTAAGGTAAGGTAGACATAGCCCACATTGAGAAAAGAAGTCAAATGATTGTTGTCATGTCCTTCAGTGACATCATCTAGATCTGGAGAAGGTGTTTAGCAAAAGAATGGAGTCAGACTGAATAGACCAGAGTTTGGAAATATTTCARGGGAAGAGCAGCCTGAGTTATCTGATATTCAGGTCATTTGATATCCTAGTTATAAAATGATCTTCCTTGTGGATGAATTCTATCTGGTTACCATGGATATCAAAAGCTTCAGATAACACCCCCCCCTACACACACACTCCCCAGTCTCAGCTCTCCTTGTGTATATTCCATAAAACGTACAGGGACAGGCATTCTGTGGGCTTCTGTTCAAAGTGATCCTTGCAAATGTATCCACCCACATGCTTTATTATACAACTGACAGAATTTGTTACCTACAGCTTGTTTGCATTCTCTTGCTTGTGCATGCACGCATACTCTTCTTTCTTTCTCTTTTTTAAATTTATCAGAAAACAGCAAAACAAAAAAGCCATTCTGCTTTCAGCAGAGGCAGTGTTCTTGTGAAGCCTTCCGTGAGGCATCTTGCTGCTTGTAAGTTTATTAGTTTAAGGAGGGGAGTTGATCCTAATGTGCAGCAATTGCATTGGGAAGCATTCTTTATTTCTATTTGCTATCACCTTGCTGATCCCTCCTCTCTGATTTTTTTTTTTTTTTTTTTTTTTTCTGTGGACTTTGGCTTGGTTTAATTTGAGTGATGCTTCTACAGTACTGCTGTTATTTTAAATGTATGTCAGTCTTCCTTATTCTCTAAGGTCTTGCAGCTCAGCTGTAAAATTTGCCTATGGCTGAGAGGTAGCAAGAAACATTTCAGCTTTGGAATGAAAAGATTGCTTTCTTCTTTCTGTACATTTTAAAAAAACTTGTAGTTGAGCTATTTTCAAGTTACAGGAACATGTAGAAATCCCATCTATGGGTTTCAGGCACTCTTTTATGCTGATTTTTGGTTTAAAAATGTGTTCATGTTCTGGTTTGAAACAGTCTGGTAGTCTATAATGTGAATTAAGGCCCTTTAAAATTAAAAAAATAAGATCTGTAGCATGAACCAGAATAAGCAGTGATGTTTTGTTCAAAATGATTTAAAAATTTTTTTAAATAAGACTTTTGCTGGAAACTGTTGATCCATGTTATGTAAATAGAGTATATCTGTCATCATAGTATCTAAATGTCAGTTTGCTTACTATTGTTAAATATTCATTCACTACCTTCATTGTAGAAGCTCCAGAAGGACCTACTGGGGATATAAATACATTTTTCTTCAGACTTTTAGCTAAATCTTTGAGCTATTCATAATATTGGGGGGGAGGAGGGTAAAAAAGCTTCTAGTCTCATTGCACAGACTTTGCCAACAARCTGGGCATGTTAGCAACATGACTTCCCACATATGAAAACTTCAGTTTGCCAAGAGCTCCCAGGCAGCCAAAGAAGTGGTGTCACATTCATGGTAGCAGAGGAACACAGGACTGGAAAAGACTTGTCAAATCTAGTGATTTGTGCTTACAGATTTGTAGAATCTCTTAAATTTATCAAGCTCTGTCTTAATTTGTTGGATTTGCCTCACAATAATTCCTACTGGGAGGTAGTTCCAATGTCTTGCTCCTCTATTAGAAATCTTTGTATTTTCAATTTGAAGTTCCCAGTATAAGTTTGTACCTGCTTATCATGATGTTAATCTTGCTTTGGAGCTGAAATAGCTCTTTTTCTATCTTGGGTTAYTCCTTGCTGTATTTTGCTGTCTCAGAAGATAGGCACTCTATTGCTCTGATCAACCTATTAGCCATTCTCCTTGCCTGCTCCAGTATGAGGTCATCTTCTTTGAATGTGGCACGTGATCTGGTAGTATACCAAGGTTTCACACTGGTTCCTTTCCAGTTGGTGAGCTCTCAGCTTGCAGTGGAACTACATCCCTGAGTACTTGACCCTGCACTGCCGAATTTCATCCTGTTTGTTATCTGGTCCTTGCTTTTTACTCAGTTCTTTGTGCTCAGTCTGATATTCTTCTGTGTTTACACATCCCAACTTAATACCATCAGCAAAATAATTATCAAACAACAGACAAGAAAGCTGTTCCCGAAACTGACACCTAATTAACTGCACTAGTAACTTCTTCTCAGACTAATGATTTCTCCAATTGTTTCTCCTTTGCCAGATCTTTGATGTACTTTAAGTTTCTCTGTTGGTCCCCATCTATTGGCTTCACTCTTTTTTTTTTTTTTTTTCCCATACACAGCTGCATCAAATGCTTTAATAAGGTCTTGCTTGACTGGATCCATCATGGCTGGGGTTTTGTTTGGTTTGGTTTTTTGGTCTCCAATTTTCTTTTCAGAAGAAATACCAGATTTGTCTGGCAGATTCTACCTCTGGTAAATGCATGATGCATGTCCTCCTATTTGCTGGTTTTCCCTGTCAGTACTTCTAAAGCCTTGCTTAATAGAAAGGCTGAGAATGGTCCATGTGGACAGCTGAGGCTCAGTCATCAGTAGAGACATGGCTGTTACGTGATAGAGATTTGACAGCTCCTAATGTCAGTGCTTAAGAGAATATCTGTGCAGTGAGCAGGAGGGGCCTTGCACAGTTAGCTGAGTCAATGAGTTAGCTCCTTATATGAGGCCCAATGTTCAGGTATCAAAACCATGGCTGATGGTAGTGAGGAGTGTATCCTAAAGAAATGCCGGTGAGCTGCTGGCCTGCTGCACATACAGAAAGTATACTTTTGCTCCCTGCTGTGATGTGACTTCACTAGCACAAGCTATTACTGCTTCTGCTTCTGGATCTATAAAGCTGCTGGTTTTAATTCTCTATTTTGGGAAACATGGGTGAGCTTTTAAAAATCTTTATAGGATGATCTACAGCAAGCTACTTTGGTCATGCAATAATCATTAGGTTCCTGTGTTCTGTGCTGTTTCTGTGAGAAGGGCTAGTTGTTACCTTACCTCTGGCGGGGAGGAGGGAAATTGGTGTGTACCTTTTGGAATTAAAATTCCAGAATTATTGAAACTTTTCAGGGTCTTTGGGGATGTTTCTTTCCGCACTGAGAATGACGTGCACATTAGGTCTGTTGCTTGTAGGAATTAGACATATGTTTGTGAGAGTCTCTTGAGCTCCCTAGGTGGGGAATGTTGATGACTGCTAAAACGACAGGCTGATCTCCTGGAGGACAGAGGGCAGGGAAAGAAGGCTGTCCCTTTGCTAGGTACCCCAACATGTACTTGGAGCAGGCGAAATGATCTTTGGGTAGAATGATACCAATCYTTAAGACAGTCTTTGCTGGGTGGTCATGAAGGAGGATGAGCTCACGTGACCCTACAGATAAGTTAATTCTAGCTCACTCTTGTGAATCTGAGACTTAATTCTTTGTATAGTTATTATCTGTTGTATTTGTGGAGGGTAAACGTGTCTTATCTGCTTTGTTCCAGTTATAAGCTCTGCAGAGCTGCCTTTGGATGCTGATGTACAAACCAGCAACCTGCTGATAACCTTCTTGAAGTACAGCTCAATTGTGATGCAGGATACAAAAGGTAACTAAATTCTGTCGATGCAACTGTGTTCACAGCAAGCAATGGTCTCTGAAGTTGGGGGAACATAGGAACACATCTGGTGACTCCTGAAATCTAACTAGAGTTCCTTTGAAAGGACTGAAGGTTCCACCTTTTGAGGAAATGAAATATTTTCTCTTTCCCGAATAAGTRTTATATGGGACTGGGAGAGACCTTATGCTGACAGGAAAGAGATCAAATATGGAAAGAATGTTGTAGCAATAGTACATAATAAACAGGGGAGCCTTAGCACTGCCTTATGCAGGCAGTGTTAGCCCTCTATCAGAGGGGCAAACTCAAGTACCAGAGAACTGTATTTTTAAGAATGCTTAGAAGCTGACATAGGAGGCAGAGCTCAGCATAGAAGGAAATGTTTCCTTTGTCTTTCAGTAGTTGCTGGTTAAACAGGCATCTCTATTAGAGATGGTTGCTGTTATTTGCACTGTATTGGCCATAATTTGCTTGATGAATTGTTACCATGCTGTGCTTTACATTTCTCCCAATAGCTTTGMAAGGGGGGGCTATTATTTGTTTTCAGCTTACTAGTGTTGAAGCTTGATGTATTGCTTCATCATTTGCTCAAGGTATCTAGATGTGCTGTTTTGCCCAGTGGTAGAGTGGTTGTATATGCAGGACCATAGTGTGAAAATAAGTGATCTTTGTATCGTGCTTCAGCTCCTTCCCAACTTACGCTGTTGTAACTTAGATGTAACAACTGAACTGAAATAGGCAGATAGCAGGAGAGCTATCTCCTAGTTGTTGAGCTTTATGAATACTTGGTATTATATGACACAGCAGGCAGCAGAGTTCCTTTCTGCTTGTAAGCTTGCAGTGAAGTGGCACCTGACCATCTTATTCTTGTCTAGGATGCAAACTAGTTGGGGGAGGGGGGGGGAAGTGAAGTGAATAGTTAAAGTTAGGACTAAAAGGAACTTCATGAAAATATCTAGTCCATCCCTCAAAATCAAGGTGGAATGAAGTCTACCTGTATCTTTTCCCAGAGTTGTTGCTGACAGGTTGAATAAAACTCTCTGATAGTAGAGCATCATTTTTARACCATCTATTCCAGGGTTTAACTACAGAATCACAGAGTGGTTGAGGTTTGAATGGACCTCTGGAGATGTATCTAGTCCAACTGCCCCGCTCAAGCAGGGTGACCTAGAGCACATTCCACAGAATCGCCTCCAGGCAGCTTTTGAATATCWCTAGAGAAGGAGACTCCACAATCTCTCTAGGCAGCCTGTTCCAGTGYTCTTGTCACCCTCACAGGGAAGAAACTTTTCTTCATAGTCAGGTGGAACTTCCTGTGTTGCCTCTTGTGCCTGTTGCCTCGGCACCACTAAAAAGTYTAGCCCCATCCTCCTGACACCCTTTCGTAAGACATTTGTAGACCCAGAATCACAGAGTGGTTGAGGTTGGAAGGGACCCCTRGAGATCGTCTAATCCAACCTCCCAGCTCAAGCAAGGTCACCTAGAGCACATTGCACAGGATCACATCCAGATAGTTGTGAATATCTCCAAGGAAGGACACTCAGCAGCATCTTTGGGCAATCTCTGCTGGTGCACAGTTACCCTCRCAGCAAAGAAGYTTTTCCTCGCGTTCAGTYRGAACTTCTTGTGCTTGTTTTTGCCCRTTCCCTCTCCTGTCGCTTGGCACCACTGAAAAGAGTCTGGCCCCATCCTCKCTTAAACCCTCCCTTCAGAYRCGTACACACRTTGATCAAATCCCCCTTCAGCCTTCTCTTCTCCAGGCTGGAGGRCCCAGCTCTCACAGCCTTTCCTCAGAGCACAGATGCTCTAGTCCCCTAATCTTCTTTGTTGCCTATGCTGGACTCCCTCCAGTAGTGCCATGTCTCTCTTGCAGTGSGGAGGCCAGAACTGGACACAGTACTCCAGACGTGGCCTCACTGCGGCTGAGCAGAGGGGGAGCACAACCTCCCTTGACCTGCTGGGAGCACTCTTTCTAATGCACCCCCGAATACTGCTGGCCTTCTCGGCTACAAGGGCACGTTGCTGGCTCATTGTYAACATCTTGTCCACCAGGACTCCCAGGTCCTTCTCTGCAGAGTTACTTTCCAGCAGGTCAACCCCTAGCCTCTACTGGTGCATGAGGTTATTCCTCCCTAGGTGCAGGACTCTGCACTTGCCTTTGTTGAACTTTGTGAGGTTCCTCTGCACCCAGCCTGTCCAGGTGTCTCTAATGGCAGCACAGTATTCTGATGGATCAGCCACTCCTCCCAGTTTGGTATCATCAACAAACTTGCTGAGGAGGCACTCAGTCCCTTCATCCAGGTCGCTGATGACTAAGTTGAACAAGACTGAACCCAGTACTGACCCCTTGGGGGCAGCACTAGCTACAGGTTAGCTACCCTTATCTTGAGAGTTTCATAGGCACCTTAATTTTTTTTTTGCTCTGATTTAATTTACTTATTATTTATCTTCTCCAAGGTAGATGTGGAGAATGGATTTTTTCCTTCTTCTTTGTGACAGCCTTTATGTATTTGAAGTCTGCTTTCATGTGTCCTCTTACCTTTGTCTTTAAGTTCAAAATCTCAGTCTTTCAGTTTCTTAGATCTGTGCATATGAGGAAGGCTTACTAGCTCTCTAATTATTTTTATTTGCTTTACTCAGTGTCTCTCTTGCTGACCCAAATCTTTGAGTCAGAGTTCAATTTTAGGTTTTTTTATTTATCTCCTACACTTATTAGACACTGTAAYATGAAAATTGTGCATAATGCCTCAGGAACTGCCAAACTAAATCTGTTTCGGGTGGAATAAAATCCTACCCAAGCAAGCCAGCTAGTGATGAATTTATTCTGGAATGAGGCAGAAGTTGATGCTTGTTTCTTTTTCTTGATTCTAGTTTGTATAGGACTTGAAATTTATGTAGCAGATGGACCTTCTAATCTCCTTGCCTCCATATAAGTATATGCCAATGAGTTCCACRGATCAATCTCTGTGTGCTGAACACCTTATGTTAATGCTTTCCAAATTGTTGCCTGTTTGTTTTAGTGGATGTATTAATTTGCTCATATTCTGAGGATAGATAGGGACCCTGTCTAATATATATATATATATATATACACATATATATGTGTGTGTGTGTATATATATATATATATATTTGTGTAAGAGAAAGCAGGTGACACAAATACAGCAGTAAGGCAAAGAGAATGAATAACTTGAACTTCACACCTATCTAAAGATATAAGGAGTAATACTTGTTTGCTGTACATCCAGGACTAGACAGTTGTTTCAGTTGTGTCCCAGAGAGCRTAATTTAATAGATTGTTTTCTGGTAGATCCTCCTTCTTAATTTCTCTCTTGTGCCAGTCAGACAGAGCTGCCTTGGGAGGAAAATAAAAATCTCTGCCTCATTTTACCCATTTGTAAAATAGAGTTCATACTGATAGGCATCCCCACAGGAGATGGTCTGCTTTGCACTTAATGAAGGATGCTCTGGAAGTACAGAGTGGCTGTGTGAGTACCAGCCTATGTTGTTTGTAACTCTGCTGAAAATGGCATGTTATTCACATGTATTGACTGAAGGCAGAGCATTTAGTGTGGAACAGAAGCCTTTACAGCATAATCCCTAGAGAGAAGTGATAGCATACCTGAAATATATACAGGGAGGCCTTACAATACGAAGATAACAAGACTCCAGTGTATCAGAATTCTCTGAGGCCATTTTCTCTTCCTTTGCTGGAGTAGAAAACTTCAAAAACCTTTTATTTGAGGTAAGGAGACAGATCTAACTCTACCATTCCAAATTTTTTTTCTTACTCTATGTAGCAAATGAAATCTGCACACTTCARGATACATGTTGTTAGTAGATCTCTGTCCTTCAGCAGCTTAGAACAGAAAACAAGAGAGGCATCAAACTAGACAGAACTGCTAGCTAAGCCCATTCTGTCTATTTTTTTTTTTTTTTTTTTGTGGTTTTTACATGCACTAACCAGCAAAGTGTTTGTAAAGATGACCTGCAAAGATGCAAGAAGTTTGACTGGTGCTGTTTTTGCTTTATGTGAAAGTTTTTTCAAGTTTTCCCTGCCTCCAAGTTAGACTCTTAAATCAGATGTCTGGGATGTCGTGTCTAGTCTTCACAGGTTTTGGAGAAGTTGTTGAAGGTCTCAGGAATATGTGATTTTGAGCTTCCTCAAAACTTGGTTGTTTTTATAMCAGATATCCCTAAATGAGGTTCATTTCCTCCTACCTAATGTGAGGGTGTAAAGAAGCTAGAGCCAGACTCTTCTGATGTTCACAGTAAATGAATGAGAGAGACAGCAGACAAGTTGCACCAAGGGAAATTCCAATTAGATATAAGGAAAAGAATTCTCCTTTTGAGGATGGTCAGACAGTGAAACAAGAGCCCGCTGGTACTGTGAAATCTCCCTCCCTGGAGGTGCTAAAAACTTGACTGAGTAAGTCATGGCCCTGCTTTTAGCCGGGGGCTGGATAAGAGATCCCTATTATTCTAAGTTATGCTATTACTTTATATGTGTCAATTATTTAGTTGTCAGAATAAAATACAGAGCAGATTTTTAAACAAACTCCCCCCCCCCCAAAAAAAAATGCATTTTTCTTCCTCAATCTCTCTTGGTGAATCTTTCACTGCTCCAGTTGTCATTCAGGGCAAAAGCTGCTTGAAGTTGTTAAGATGAATAAGTTGTGGAACATGATCAAGGTTAACTTCTTTAACTTTGAATTCTAAGTGTTTGCAGACTTCATTCACGAAAGAAGCAGACAAACAGAGCAAACTAGGTTATCTCTCTCAGTACTGGGATTATAGCTCAGGACTTTTAACTCCCAGCATTACGTTCGTTCTGTTATGCTGTGCCTCCACCAAAGCTTTGCTGCATGTTTCATAACTTACAGGAAGGGTGGCTTTTCTCTCTGAGACATGTTTGAAAGAGGGAAGAATGTCTCAGCTGTGATAAAGGCAGGGGCTCACCCCAATAATTAGAATACCTGTAAAAGTGAAACTGAGTGAGAAAAGCCCCATTGATAGTCACAGTGCTAACAAAGAGATTCAAATCAGAAACTTTGTAATTGGCAAMGACTTGTGAAAAACTTAGTGGGTTTTTGTGGTTGGACTGGAGGGAGACTGCTTTACAGGTATGGTTAGACATTATCCATCACAGAGGAAGGAGGAGTAGGCAGAATCTCTAAGCTGCAGCAGGATGAGCAAGGACTGCAGCCTGTCTGACTCTTCAGCATTTCTCGGCTTGTATGGTTCATGCAGGACTTGCTTTTGCTTCTTTGCAGATGAGCACCGGCTGCACAGTGGCAAGCTGTGTCTGATTATCCTGACATGCATAGCGGAGGTAGGTTTCCTGTGTGCCACTTCAGCAGGTGRTCTCTCTAAAGGGCCCTTTCTGCGTGCCTGTTCCCTGCTTTCTGTTGACCTGGAGACCTGCAGTGGTACTGAGTAATGAGGGTCTGAGGCAATTACATTTTGTTGATAAGCCTAACGCAATGCTGTTAAAATTGAATTGAAACTTGAAAACTGAAGATYGTCTGATTTGGTTTAGCCAGCTCATGGGGACAAAGAGAGAGAAAACAGTTAAGAGCTGTTGAGAGACTTTGTGATGTTACGGGCTTTTAGATGAGTAATTGTGCTAATGGCTTTCAACACAGCTATTCGAAGCAATCACGGGCAGTGCCATATCCTGTCCGTCCAAGAAGGACGTGTGTCTGAAATAAAGCTGTTTGGCAGGTTGGTCACTGCAAGCATGGGTAGCAAATATGATGGTGGRGTGGAAATCAGTATCACAGGGCTATGTCATTAGCCCTGGCTAGAAGTGGTCCTGTCTCATATGTCTTCCTCACTTGTCTTTTGGGACGTGCATACGATGGCTTGACTGATGTCCAGAATGGTGACCAAGCCTATGTGGTGTTCATGTTTTGCTTGCTTGCAAATGAAAATCTTTGATTCTTAATAAAGAATAAAAAGCAGTGAAATTGATAACCAATGTAAGGATTCTGAAGTAGTTTTTCAGAGTATAGTCTAATRGCTAATCGTCTTTGTTTCAAATATTTATAATTACATGTTTTTAGCACCTGAGTACTCCAGGCAGATGTGCAGAAAATGAAAGATAAGAAATACTGCTTCTACAAAGCAAGGGTGTGGTTTGGCTCAGGTATTAAAGGGAGGATGTATTTATTACCAGCCTGGTTATGCATTACCCAGAGATCAGTTTGATTTAGAGCTGCTCTTGGAATGAGATTTGTCTGATGGGTGGGATGGCTGATTGACCTACTTACTGCCTGTACTGCAGTGACTTCTGGCATGATGGGGTTGGTCAAAATGCCAGTACAAACCTTTCTCTTCACTTTGTTGCAGAGATACCTGTGACACCTTATGCATTATGCAGCACTTGTTAAAATCTTGATGCTGTAGTATGCGCAGTCCAGAGTTTGGATGAGCAAAGAAGAGAAATGGAAAATAAACTGCTAACAAAATAAGCAGCAGTACAAACTTTAACTAAAGTAGAATTGGGGGGCAGGAGGGTTTGATTTCCAACCCCCTACCCTCACCCCCCCCACTGGAGGTACAGGTAGGGAACAGAGGTGTGACAGGTAGCTTTTTATTCTTATAACTGTTTATCATTGAGAGTTTGGCACTAAAAGGCACTTGTGATGCAAGAGGCAAATGGAAGGTGTTGGGCAGTTTATTTGCTGTTTATCTCTCCTTCCTTTCTTGTCCTTTCCAATAGGATCAATACGCTAATGCTTTCTTGCACGATGACAACATGAATTTTCGAGTAAACCTACACAGAATGGTGAGTCTTTTTCCACAGATGCTTTACTTGCTCTGCAGGATGAAAACACAGGATTTGAGTTCCTGTATGTTGAAAACAGYGCCACAGATGCCTAACCTAGATTGCTAAGGCATGTGGAAATCCTATGAGAAAAGCAGTACTGGGGGAATGATCTTGAGATCACTCCCTGAATATCTTACTCTTTCAAAGAACAAAGAGCCAGTATCCATACTGGCTAATTCAGAGGTCTGTGTTAATGATGATCCTTGAGATAGGTCTGGCCAGTGCAGCTAGGAAGAAGCTGTGTAAAATGAGGTCTCTGAGGAAACTGGTGACAGAGAATGTTCTATCCTAACCTTCAGCAAGCGTTAGCCCTCATGTCATATATTAATAGCCAGCTGGGTTATGCTGAGTGCTCTGATTCGGCTTATGTTTTCTCCTGGGTGGGTGATCCACCTGCAAGGAGGAAAGTATTTTTTCCAGACTTTCCGTATTGGATATCCATGGAGGAAGTGTCCTTACCTGACTGATGAAGCTCTTTAGTTACAAGTAACTGAATAGATATTCTGACTTGATGTGTTTTCCCTTGGTGGTAGTGACAAGTTCTACCTCATCCAGCTGCGGAGCAATGCTTGGAATTGTAAAAAGTCCAGGACAGAATGAAACTTTGTATCTTAAAGTGAACATACAGTGAGGGTGGTAGTGCTTTCCACTTAACAGCAGACTTGCCATTCAAATAGCTGTTGGTCTGTTACAACCAAGACCAAAACCGTTTAATGCTGCATCTGCTATTAAGAATGCAAATCACTGCTGGGTCAGGAGCAAATCAGTACATTAACCAAGGGGGAGGAATTGCTGTGTGATTGATTTCCTGTCTTGTGATATGACAGTGCAGTACACAGAGTAACCAAARCCCATCTGTCAGCATGCTTGAAAAGCAGGCCCACTTTGCTCTAGCCATGGCTTTCAGGATTAATATAGGTGAGACAGCAACTGAGAAAAAGATAAAGGAAAGTCTATGCTGATAGTACTACTTTTATGAAAAATACAGTAATACACAGCATGTCATTTCAAACTTCTGTCTTCTTTTCATCTTTGTATATTTGAAGCCAATGAGACACAGGAAGAAGGCAGCAGACAAGAACTTGCCCTGTCGCCCACTGGTGTGTGCAGTGCTAGGTGAGTGGTGTTAGTGCCTGTATGCTTGTGGTTCCCAAAGCATCTTTTGTTATACAATAGGAATAGGTGATCTGTGCTATTGAGGAGGAGCAGATGGCCTTAGAAAGAGAGATATTTAGCCCTGAGGGGGTTTCCAGCGGTAGACAGTCCATCCTTGTATCTGGCTGCCTTACAGAGAAATTAAATAACAAGATTCCTGCTCTGTTAAAAAGGAATCCTGTGTACATTTACAGAAAATTTTGCAAAAGCCTGTGGGCCCCATCTTACCTGAATAAGTGACAATAGGGAAGAGAGTTAATTAGTACACTAATAGTTTTAAGCAAGTGTAGTAACAGTTGGTCACAAACACTTTCTAGATAATACAGTGGGGGCAGGCTTATGGAAAGGACAGGTGTTTGATGGAGATGTTTCCTGGTGCTTTGGCTTTTCTGAGCAGAGAAAGAATAGTAATGTCAGTAGCTGGGGTTGGTTTTGCCTGCGGATGTGGAAGCACAGTTGAAAGCTTTTCACTCAATGCATGATTAAATTGTGAAATTCATTGCTGTGGAGGCCAAAAGCATAAATGAGTACAGAAGAGGATGGAGACTGGATCCCTGGATGGCTATTAAGCCTGATGGTACAGATGCAGTTTCTGACTCTGGCATTTTCAAGCAGATGATTTTTGAAAACTGGAATAAAACAGCCAGGGGAAAACTCTTTCTAGACTTACCAGATTTCTTATACTCTTTCCCTAAATGTCTGTTCTTGGACACTGTTGAGCCACCTTGCTGAGTTGTTTGGACCCTAGGAAGTTACATTTTACAATTGTTACCACAGGCATGGGTTAAGCTAAGGTGTTTTATGCTGAAGTTACATTGGGCAAAGAGCACGCACATGTACTCAGTTACCACTTACTAGCTGAACTTACAATAACTTCATCTCTTTCAATTATATTTCTGTACTCTTTGCCTCTTATCCTTACACTGGGATCCCTTAAATGTTGAAGTGACATTCTCATTTTTTTTTTTTGCTGAATAAATCTTAAGCAGAAGCTTAGACTGTGGTGAGATCAGACTGGTTTTACTTGCTTCAGAATTGATTTTATAGATAAATGGGTGTTCTCTACAAAACCTTCTCTGCAAGTAAACTTATGAATTGTGTGTGGTCTTTGAAAATCACTTTCTAAAATGTGTTTCTTAATGGAATTTTCCATTGCTGACATGGCTTGAAATACAACAGCAACTCTAAGCATCAGAATAAGTAGTGTATTCTTTATTTGATTAATGGTGGTGGGAAAGCGTGTGGGGAAAGTAGTGCCTTAAAGCAAATTGCGTTAGATGCCCTCAACTTCCAGTATAATATGTACACTTTTCTTTTTTAATTCTAGAAGGTGTCTAATTATTTTAAGGAAAAAAAAGGGGRGGAGGATTTTCTGTCTTAGCAGGGCTATTTGGTAGGTTGTTAGGGTAGTTTGACTTCCTTGTCTGCCAGAACTTAACTACAGTTATCTCTGCACTTACTTTATTTTCTTTTCTGTCTTAGATTTGATGGTGGAATTCATTGTAACACACATGATGAAAGAATTTCCTATGGATCTCTATGTGTAAGTGTCTGTGGACTGACTCATAGTTCATTGGAAGTTTGAATTTGAGTTCTCATTGTATAACAGTCTTTTGGCTGAAATATCATTTTATGGCTGATGGGGAGCTGGATGGCTTTTCATGAACTCTTCCAGCAACTTTTTCTACTTTTAAAATGGTCTGTGTGCCAGAAAACTGAAAGCAAAATGAATTTCTACCTTCCAGACTTAACTTCCTAATCTACTTGATTAAATACAAAACTTCTAATTCTGAAAAGCCTTGTAATACATGCTCATTGCAAGAATTCCTGCTTYCCAGAAGCCAAGTCTTGCTCTAGAAACTGAAAGGCAGTTTTGAAAAACAAAATATATCTAACATGAGGCCTGGAAGGCAATGTGGAGAATGGGAGAGCGACTCATTTCAAGACTGAAATAACTTGTTAGGCTGCAAGGGTAAAATCTAGCCCTGGGGAAGGGGTAAGGAGTAGAGGATGGGGCTACACATGAACACTCCTTGTGTCTCACAGGGCCCTTAAAATGCTTTGTTCCGCTCTAGTCTGAAGGGCAAAAATAGGATTTTGGCAGATCATTGGCTTTGCTTTGTTTGTACGGTGCTGAATTTCCCAGGGGCTTAAACTGGACTATATTCAGTAGAAAAGAGTTACCTTAAGGAAAAACAGCCTATAGTTTCTTTGTGGCTTTGCCCAAATAAATCTAGAACTGCAGTGCTTTTGCAAGGATTATATAGTTCAATTAGAAGTTTGTGAGAAATTATTTTTAATGACAATTACAGAATTAGCTGTGGAAGTATCGTACATTGGAATTTCCCAAGAAAGGTGTGAAGTGCTTGGGCTTGAAGGTAAAATTGCATCTAGAAACCTCATGGGAGTAAAAATAATGAGCAGTAGCCACCATCAGTGGACATTGGTATCTGTTCCTTTTGGCATGTTTATGTAGTCCTTTCATTACTTTCCTGCCTGAAACCATCCCATAGGAAACACAGTTATTGCAAACAAAGTGAGTGTTCTGAATACAGTGTCACATCTCTTTTTGCAATACATCTAAAATATGACAATCTCGGGCCATTTAATGAAGGGCATATTTACAAGAGAAATCCAGGTTGCTTTGACCAAGAGTGTCTTTTTTATTATTTTTTATTTTTTCCTGCTATGTATATTGTGAATCCTCCATACAAAGATTACAAAAAACCAAACAAATATCAAGAAAACAGTATGGATGCAGTTGCATCACTGAAGCAACATGGCTGGCAAGTCTGTAGGCCTGGTTGCTTGTGCACTATGGCTGTTAAACCTTTCCGCATGCCTTTTTTTCCATGCCTTGCTTTCACCCAGAGAAGTGGTATGCAACCAGTAGCTTTCAAWGCCAAGGTATAGCTGCAGAGTATTTTGCACTAAGGGCTATTAATTTAAAAAATGTTTTAGCTATTGCCAGATTCCCTCTGGTTACTGCCGTAAGTAGCTTTTTGCAGAGGCCAATTCTAGAGGCCAGTTCTTAAGGCCAAGCAAATACATRGCTGGAAAGGCACTAGGGATGATCTGGTACCAGGAACATCAGAAATGGTAGTTCTCGCCCCAGAGTGATTGCTGTTTCTGATCTGCAGACAACTCTGTGCTAGCCCAGCTGTTTTACTTTCTCTTCAGGCTGAATTTATGAGAAGGCAATGTGAAATACTAGCACTCAGGGTGATTTTCAGCTACTGTAAATATCTCTAAATTTAGCAATTTCAGTCTTTATCCATCGTGATATTTTTGAGATTATCTAAGAGTCTGTTGAGATGAATGCATATTATTCCTGAAGGCTTTTTTAAAGCCTTATTTTGAACTCTTTATTCTGAATAAYTTTCAAGCAAACTTTTATTTAATTTCTATCTGGTTTTGTCTGTTGTACGCTGTTTCAGTAGTGTCTTTTCTGAGATGTTGATATTTTACATTAGTAAAATAATACATTATTTTACTAATGTATTTTTGAGAAAATTTGATTTTTTGAAGTCTTGCTGTTTTTCTAAATGTTAATAACTAAAAATAGCTTAGTCTACAACTCAAATTTGGATATATTTTTTATCTTGTCTTTAATGAGAGCTAGTGCTAGAAAAATTACTCTATTGCATATTTAGTTCCAGTGTTATTCATGAAGAATGTGCACCTAGGAGTTTATAAACAGTAGGTCTCTTAAAGGCCTGCAAGATTTGGAGACTTCACAGGTGTATTTACTAGGTATTGGGGGATTTCAGAGGTTGCAGGTGTGTTGCTTCATCATTTCTTTGGTTAAGGAAATTGAAAAGCTAGAAAGAAATCCCCTTTCATTGCTAAATAATAGAAYTGTCGGCCTTATTCAATGAAATTACAAATCCTGCAATTGTTAGTTTCACTCTGTAACTTCCTTTAGCCTCATGCCTATGGCCAAAGAAATGGAAGAATTCTGCTGTGACCATATTTTACAAAGACTGAGAGCAGTATCTCATGCATATGGAACTTGAAAACTRAGTAACTTTTTGCTGAGTTTTAGGTTTCTCATGCAAGGTCAGCAAAGTGTGAAAAATATTAATCAAATACCAAATAAAATTTAAAAACCTAAGAATAGCACTCTTGCATCTGTAGTCTGTCCTGTCATGGTGAGTTTAAACTGCCATACAAGCTCCTGTCTCTGGTCTTTCTCAGACYTGATTTTTCAGTTTGTTTCTTTGGGTATCACTTTTCTTTTGGAGCCAAGGAGAATAAGCCACATCTTTTCTTAGGGTTAGAATTGGACCATTTTCTGCAAGAGACAAATTAGCTGATTTTGAGACATTTCCAAGTCTCAYGTGGAATTTCTGGGAAAGGTAGCGGTGAGCATTAATGCTTTGCCCTCTCTTTTTTTCCAGGCGGTGCATTCAGATTGTGCACAAACTGCTGTGCTACCAGAAGAAATGCAGGGTGAGGCTTCATTACACCTGGAGGGAGCTCTGGTCAGGTACTTAAAGCTTTTTATATTTGGACCATCTCTGCTGATGCCAGGAGTGGCAGTCTGGTGGTCAACACCTTTGGTTCCATTGCTACAGGGTTAAACAGTAAGCAGCATTTCTGTTAAATCGTCTTTATTTTGCTTTTTAGTTGCTACATGCAAATTGCCTCTTTTAGAAACGAGGGCATTATCATAATGAGAGCTAATTTGCTTTCTTGTCTGGCCATGATCACCATGGTATCCAAGTGTCTTTGTTTATCTGTTTTTCTACCTGAGTCCCTCTTTGCTGACTGGAGAAAGATGTGTTCCAGGCAATAGTGTTTTTCCCCCAGACACTTGAGAGTAGACAGGAGGTAGACTCTTAGGTAAAGGGAGGTAGACCTTACTTTTCCTTTTTACTGTAGCAGATGGATGTAGACAGAAGGATGTGTGCAGCTTCTTAGGAAGGCAATGTGGAAATGTCAGTGGGAAGGAAGAATGTTTAACTCTGACCTTTACACTAATTGCAGACAGTGCAGTTTACGCCCCTCATATCCCTAGAATAGATAAATCTTACAGGATTTGACTTATTTTTTATAATCTCATGGACATAGCGTTGCATGACTGTTGTGCGGGACAATCCGTGTGTGGGAAGTCTGAGGAAGAGGGTAGCAGAATGATGAGACCTAGCAGGCTGCTTTCATGAGTATAGTGGTTTTGTTCTAATCTAGCAAGCAGTGAATKAGCTCAACTGGGAAAGTACAGTTAATCCCTGAGCTGTTGTGGCTTAAACAAGAGGTTTATGAAAATTTAAGGGAGCATAGGTCTAGCTGTATGTTTCTGGAGCTATGCTTAAGACCTAAGATCAGTGACTTGGCTGGTGTAATGCAACTCCCATCAGAAATTTGAGAGCAAGGATGACTTGAAAAAGGCTGTGATGAGTGGTTTCTGAAGCTGTTCTCAATTAATGCTGAGTACTTCCCTTCAGTAGTTTTGCACAGCTGAGTGTAGGTATAGGGAAATGAATGAACAATTTGAGTYGGTTTCAGTTATTAAATTTTTGCCTTTTGTGACATGTGGCTCATTCAGGCTCTCTAAATTATTCGTGTGGAAGGTGAARGGGGTGCCCCTAATTAAGAGATTAGCAAGTTGTTTTCAGTTKCTTTCTTCAGAACAGAGCCCCTAGAGGCATGGCTGCAATGCCACACTGGCTCAGGAGGAAAGTGGGTACAATGCAGAGGTCTGTGAGTAGAAATTGCATCTGGCCGTTTGTGTGATCRCTTTACAGCAGTTACAGCAGAGCTGCGTTCATCCCTATTTTGTCAGGGCAAGCTGGGGCTTTTCTCCGTAATGGCAGTAGGGAATTCTCAAATGTAATGTTTTCTGCTTGAAGATACTATTCCACAGTTCAGAGGGCATACTCTAAGACACCTCTCAATCCTTAAATTTACAGGTAAATTTAAGGGGAGGGGGAAGGGAGGGGAAAGAAAATCCTTGCCGCATGCTGACATTTACTATCTTSGGATATTCTAGTTAGCTATCTCTAATTAGCTGGTGTTTGTATAGTGCTTAGGAAATGTAAAGTGCCTTAGATGTGTTAAGTACTGAACGTGCTCTGAAAGCAAAGCAGTAAAGTAAAAAACACCCATGTTGGTTGTGTTTCTGCAAAGGACTGGGAATGCCTGCACACCTGACATCTGAAGAGCTCCATGCTTGCTGCAGATTTCTGCTTGTTTAGGGAGGTCCTCTTAGGCAGTTTTTTTCATGTAGGATGTTGAGGTGAACAGACCCTTCAACTGCCAGGTTGATTCATTCAGGCTGGAAAGGTCTTGTATTGAGTAGCATGTGCACCTGTAAAAAGGCACATCCTGGCTGCTCCAGGTGTGTATTTCTAGAATGCTGTATGTGGCTGTCTGAAAGTTAATTGCCAACCCTATCTCTAGATACACTGTAATTAACTGCTATCCCTTGTCAAGGCTGCTCTTTGATTCCACAGAAYGTTGCTGCCTTTGCAGAAGAGAGACTGTGTTTCTGGCAGATGAGGCCAAAGCAGAGCACAGAGACTGCCGCACTCATTTCTACCCTTTGTGGGTCATTGTAAACATATTCTCCTCTGGGTTCTTGCTTTGGATCGAAGGATTAGTTGTCACTGCTGGATGAAGAGCTAAAAGGGAACTGCTATTCACACTGAGGCCTTAGATTTCTGGTGCCCTGTCAGGTGTGCTTTACAGAAGGTCTTCAAGCCCACACTTGTCTTCTTGAGTGACAAAGTATGTGATGACTGAGGCAGTCTTTCTTGTGCAGCACAGCTAATAGCAATGGAAGCCCCCAAGCAGAGTTGAGTGGAACAAAGCGGATGGAGGGAAAGAGTGTCAGCAAGCGTTGAAAGGAAGGGAGAGAATTGTACCTGGCATGTAAGAGGAGGAAGGCTGTTTCAGGCAGAAAGTGGAGTGGGAGAAACAGACAAAGGAAATGCAGTGGGGTGAGGAGGCAGTGGGGACAGYGTGTGGAGGAATGGAGATGCAGGTTGTAGGTGGAAGCAGCAGCAGTATATGGAGCCTTCTGTTCACTTGCTGATTCTAATGTTAGCTACACTCTAATTAAGGAAAGCCACTAGTATGTCATCTAATGGATACATGCTCTTCCTTTGTGAGTGCTTTGTCTTCAGTGTGGAAGACTGGCAGCAGCGCAAGAAAAATTCTGCGGTTCCTTTTTATGATGTAAGTTACAAAGATAAAGCTCTATATGGCAAAAAGTGTGTATAAGCTGGCTCTAGCTAGATGTAGTCTGAAAATCTATTTCTGATCATTGCAGGAGGTGAGAACCTGGAATGTCTTAAAAAATAGAGCACTGGAGAGTAATAAAGCAACTGTAAGGTAGAGTTTGATCAGCTTATGAAAATGATTACCAAGCAAATACTGTTGTGATAGATGGGCAAAACATTCAGATATGGAAGTTATTAACTTCAGTTCAGTTAGCTGTGGTTAGTATGTGTCTCCATCCTTTGCTATCTGAAGAAAATGTTCAGGCACGTGTGTGTGAGTTTGGGGTTTTTTTTCTGTTTTTTTTTTTTTTTTTTGGATGACAGTGTACCATTACTGGTGATTCGGTTGGAAAATTGGCTTAGCTCAGAAGATGTAAGTGGATGAGATTGTGTTTAGCTAGCCCCTTGCAGACGTTTTTTGGCTATTTTGCAGATCTCCGGGACTATTGCACCAGGTAGCTGATAAATAAATTGTTGAAGGTCAAGTGTAAGGTAGTTCAGCAGACCTGATGAGGAGATTACATGGTAACATCCAATTCCCTGTTCTCACAAATACATTTTGCTCCCTGACCTCCCTGAAAACATACTGTACTGGTCATAAGGTAAGGGTTTGGGTTTTAATTGTTGAAAAATTAGTTTATACAGCACTTGGGTGATGCAAAGTGCTATATATGTTGTTGTTGTCAAGCATGTATAAGCTATGCCAGAAGARTTTGTGAGTCATTTAAGCTTTTTATATAAAAGACCTAATTTTTTCAACTCCTCCCACCTCAAAATTAGTAATGCTTGAGCAATTCACTCTGAGCTTAGAGGGTGCAGGTAACTGCTTCGCAGTTGCTATGGTTTAGTTTAAGGGAAAGCCATGTTTAAAGAAATAGAAAAGCAATTCTAATGTAGGCTAATAAAGGCAAGAGTAAATCATTAAAAAAACCCTTAAGTATAATGAATAATGATGAAATAACTATTTATTAGGGCAATTGTATGCAAAGGAGGATTAAGAAATGGGTTTTGCCTTAAAAAGCATTTAAAATCAGTTTCCAAATTATGGTAAAGGCTATAGTTTCTTATCTTGTAGCTTAGTTAATTTGATAGATACTGAACACTGAAATGAAGGTACTTCAAATGTGTAGCATCATCAACAAGTCATTTTTTCTGCATTTTAAAGATTTTTTTTTTCTTTGAGTATCAAGGCAGATTTTTACAGTACTGTTGGACAAAATCTACTCTGTGTGGACTCCTTTCTTCTTTTGGTCATTTTCTGTGTTTGTAACATGCGGATAATATTYTTAAAATCTCTTTGCATGGATACTCAAGAGGTGGAAGGTTCTCCTGTGGAATATATTAAAACAAAAACAATATTTTGTTTAAAAAAACCACTCGGTTTACAACATACTTGCTCTTACGCAGTCCTTGTTTAAGATGGTATCATTTAATCACTTGTGCTTTGCTTTGGTATCTCTGTGGCTGAAATATTAATTGCTAATAGTATCTGTTACTTATGGCATTTCTTACTCTCCAGTTATTGATCAGGCTTGTTTTAGCCCTCTGATTTATGTTTCTGAACAGATTTGGAAATAAGTTAATGCTGCATCTCCCATTCATCTCCAGTCTCGCTGTCATTATCACGTTTGCAGTAGTTATCTGGTAACAGAAGCTGGTCTTCCTAGAGCTTTTGTGGAGTATTAATGTACTGCTGAACCAGCTAGCCTGCTTTGCTGGCACTGGCAGAGCACTAGGTGCCACAGGGGTTTGAAAGACTGTAGAGCTGCTTAACCAGCTACAAATGATTTTGAGATTTTCAGTAAAGGAATTAAAGAACTAAAACTTGCCCTTCTGTTGCAGAACTTCTTATGTGCTTTTAAAAATTCTACTGGGTCCCAACATTGAACAACACTCTTCTGAATGCCAGTAGAGTCTTAACAGAGCTCAGAGGAAGCAGTAATTTAACAGATGCCCCACTCCTGCTGATAGCATAGATGAGATTGCTCTGGTAATTTCTATGCAATTAGGAGTTTAAGGATATAGTACTGAAGAAATGCTTTTAGGCTGTGAAAGATGTTGCAGGCATAAAAGAAGGGCTTCTTCAACACAGTCAGTGCTTTCAAAGGTAAATAATAGAGGATTATGTGCAGGGATGGAGTAGAAGGAACAGGAGCTTGTGTGTTGAGTGTGAAGTGCTTTAATGTGTTGGTTGGTACAAAGAAAGTCTGTCTTCCTCTACATTAAATGGTTCCACTTTAAAGTGTACCATTTTGTGAAGAAAAAGAAATCATTATGTGAGATTTGATCTTTCAAATACTTTCCAGTAAAAACCTTTTCTGATATAATTCAGCTGCCTGTAAACTATAAAGAAAACTATAGAACAAATGCTGGAGTCTTAGCACCTTTAACTGAACATACTCTGACTAATGCAGATTTTATCTGGGGCTTTTGCTGTTTTGTGTGCCTGTTGGTAGTGAGGGGTTGGTCCAGCGTTTGAGTTGCACATGAGAATCTCCATGTGGCTGAGGGCTGCCAGGCACCTGCCATATGTCGCTGGAGACTTGGTGTCCCACCAGTGGTTCTTGAGTGTGAGATGGTGCTGGCTTCTCAAGAGCAGTGCCRCTTAACTGGGGAGTGAGGCTGGAAATGGGAAGGACGGGTTATCTCTGCTGTGCCCAGTGGCAGAGTAGTAGAAAATGGCAGTAGTTCAGTAGGTGACTGAGTGATTTGGGGAGGGAGTTAGTCAGCATTTTTAACCCTCAGAGGATTTGTAACCCCCTCACGTGAATGCCTCTTTCTCCCTGGGACCTTGCTTTGGTTTTGGGAGAGTGTGAGCACTAGTGTCTAGCTAGATGTATCCTGGGTATTTGTTTTCAGTGTTTCTTAATTTATTGTATGTTTGAAAGAGGGAAGGTTGTTTTCTTCTTCGAATGATGTATTGCCTATTTCAGCTATGCTTATGGTTCCTTTCTTTACTAAGAAGGATGTAGATGAGATTTCACAGGTCTTACATTAATTCACTGGGGGCAGATGTGCTTAGCTCTGGGCCTGTGGAAAAGGTGTTTGCTGGACGCTGGCCTCTGGTGTGTGTGCACAGCATTTTGTGGCCCGTGTGCTCGATTTGGATGCAGGCTTCTGGTGTTTCTGATTGATGGGCTGTTTTACTTGATCAGCTCCTGAGGGGAGATCTGGCAGTTTCTGCAGAGCTTTTGGTGACAGAGCACCTGAGCTTGTGAATTTGTAAGTTTTTTTTTTTAACAAAAAGAGCTTGTAAGCTTGTATAAGTTGAATCCTATTTTCTTCCCCCTCCCTGCTATTTTTCTTTTTTTTTTGATGCTTACTAGCATTGATACGATTTAAAGTGTTACTTTGTGAGCTCTGGAGCATTTCAGTGAACTGCATCATTTCCCATTTTCCAGAATGGGGAAGCTGAAGTTCTGGAAGTTGTATTTATTTCTAAGTGACTCAGTAAATCCATTTTAGAATTGTGATCAGCTTCCGTTTTACACAATGTTCYTGCCTAATCTGTGGCAACGCACCTCACATTTACATGTAGACAGGTGATCAGAAAGCTCTATCTTTGTTCCTTGTCTTTGAAATTTAAAGAAAATAGGTAATAGTGACCAGCTGTGTAGTATGACACCCACCAGGTTCACTAGTGCTTGCACTTGTTGACTCTAGGGAGGTTTATGGAGCAGTAACACAGGAGCAATACCAGAATAGTGCTGAAATCTATTATGAAGACTATAGCTGTTCACAAGCTAAAGGATGCAACCTCCATGCTGTGGAATAGGTAGTGGGAGCAGGCAACTGCTGGAGGTACGGATTTTCTTCACTCATAGGAAATCTAGTGGTTGGCTGGACATGTGGTGCTATGCTGGCACAAGCTTGGGTAATAGTTGCAGCTATTGGTAAGAGTGCAACTATTAGTTAGCTCTGTAAGCTATTTCACTGAGTTTAGGAATGCAGGGAAATCAAAACATCAGTGAGGTACAAAATTCATGGGCTCCTGAGGCAATAAAATAAATCTTGGCTGGAGTTTTGTGATGTATTCTGTGGGTAATATCCATTTATTCATTTAATTTGTAGTTCTGGTAGCCCACTGTGTTGCCAAAAGGAATGGTACCATCTTACAGAACTCAGTTACAAGCGAAAAATACACAAAGTTGGAAAGGAAAACTGCAAGTGTCCATTTAACTCAGACAGTGAACTGTGTGTTTGTTTTAGGTACACCAGGAAAATCTTTAAATATTGGCTGTCTGCTGCCATTCTCTATTGGTTGGCCAATTTTTTGTTAACCTTTCTATATTATCTGTTTCAACTGAGACAACTTTACTGTAAGAACACAGAGATACTTGAAGTGTACTGATACAAATCTTGTAAAGAAGAAAATGTAAGAAACCTAAAAGCCATTAGCTCTTTTACCAGAGAGAACATCCTAAAAATGCACCATACAGGAATTTAGAAAGTATTTGTGTTATCCTGGGTTTGCCCTTGTGATCAACAGTACTGGATACTGGACTGGGTCCATAGTTCTAGTCTTGATGTATAGTGTGATTTCCTGCTCTGATGTTTAGTTTCCCTAATGTGTCAGGGRATCGTTCTGAATTTTGCAATCTGGATGAGCATTCTGAGGCTGCACCAGTGTGCTTGGCCTATTAGTCTTCAACAGGCRTTTGATGTTGGCCACTGTTAGAGATGGGATATTGTGCTTAAGTAGGCCTTCCATCTGACCTGGTATAACTAGTGCTGTTGTTAGCTCCACTGAGTGGAGCGGTGTTAGTGCCATTGAGCTCCTTGGAGGCAAAGGGCCATAGCTGTGTTCAGAAATGGCAATCGGCTGCCTGCACGATGCATGCTTCCCAAAGCCTGGGCTGTCCCTTCCAGGACGAGAAAAAGTAGGCACATGGCTACTTGTTACGGGGTTGCTTTCCTGCCTTCAGGAAGTTACCTACCTATGATGACAGACTGCTGTGTTGCTGAAGTCTGAAGCCAGCTCATGTATTCATGCTTTCAGTGGTGTTGCAGACAGAGCAGTACTGTTTCTTCTCTTTTATACTAGAGAAACTGAAGCACAAGAAGACTAAAGTGCTGCCTTCTAAAGAATTTAACCAAGTTTGTCCTCAGTTGTGATCTAGTGCGCTAATTCCTGCCATAGTCCTGTTAGTGGTATAGACTTTACCATTCTCCCTCTTGAATATGTGTATGTGAACACACAGGCATACATACATGAAAAAAAATATATATATATATRTGTRWAAWWWTAYAYATRTRYAYWWTATATATATATATATAAAGAGGTTCAAAACGCTTACTGTGCTGCTGAGTCACTTGGAGGCAGAGGATTTTTCTACAGCAAGGGAGTTTTGCCCGGCTGCCCTATATTGCTGTGTAGATGGGGATCATCCTAAGGAGGCAAGTTGAAATAATGAAAGCAGGACAAGGCCTTGAGTATACTCAGAGTGCTGGAGGCTGTTAGTGTTATGGTAACTTAGGGAGGAAATGGGGAAATTGCTATTCCTCCTGGTGTGCCCCAAAAGTTTCAAGAGCTCTGACTAGAAGATTGAAGGATATTAGTAGAGCACAGTATTCCTATTAATTGACATTACATTGTAACTTCTGGGGAGCCCTCACTTTTTTCTTTTTTCTTTTTCTTTTTTTTTAACCTTGCTCCTTTGAGGGCCATTATATGCTCCATTAGAAGACTYTTTGACCTCTGAACACAGCAGAGACAGTGATAGAGGCCTCCAGACTGTGCTCATCCTAYCATGGATGTCAGCTATATGTGTCTCAGGGCTGTTCTTTTCTGCTCTGTTATACAATAGCCCATCAGAGCCTTTAATGCTCTTGGCAGAGTCTGCGCTACATTGGGACTTGCCTAAAGGACTGTACTATTTCTCCCTCTTTCCCTACTCCTCACCCCTGGTCATCAGTGATCCAAATGATGAACACTGAGACCATCCAAAATGTGCTGAGACTTAGTTTACTTYTATTTGAAATGATGCTTACGTAGAGGGTAGAACTGTTTTACGCAGAAGGGGGAAGTAAAAGTCTGCTATGAGAAGAGGAATAGGGTAGGGAGGGGATGTAGGGCATCGGTCCAGAAATGGGAATTACTTCCTTCCCAGTGAAAGAGAGGAGAAACAGCTAGGAGAAACAGCTTGCTGCTCACAGCCTCCTTAAAGGATTGGCCTGCAGAAGAGTGGCAAGTGACTGACTGAGCAGGAGTATTTTTGCTCCTTAGTAGRCAGACCAACAGTGATAAGGGAAAGTGTCTGTCCTTGAAAGCAGCTACGTCGTGGAGAAGTTAAAGTCTTCAAATGCAGTCACTGCAGTTAAAAATAAATAAATAAAAATAAAGGAAGAGGGAAGGTATTTGTAAAAGCTGATGATTCCATTTTTCATCCTTTCACTATAATAATCCTTGGGAGAGAAAATTGCCTGAAAATTGATCTAGACACTTTCACATACAGTGAATTGTATGGCTTCATGCTCATTTTAAGTGTCCGYTCAAATTTAGTTCTTTAGTTCTTGGGTGTGGGTTTTTATTAATTTATTCTTTTATTCTTTTTTGTGGGTGTAACTGTAGGTGCTCAAGGTTGTCTTCTCTGCTTGTTGTTTTGGGAAACATAGCTGGTGTGCTCAGCTCAGGACTCAAAATGAAAAGCTTGCATGCAGATACTGATTGCTGCTAGTTTAGTTACACCCTCCTGCTTTTGTTGCTAGAGAACTCTAGTGATGCTCCTGTGTTGTGAAATTATAGGTGCTTTGAGATTTAGTGTAGTGAGTGTATTGTATTCTGGTAAGGAATGGGGAAGATGGGTATCTTTAGGGGAGAAAAAGATGCTAGAGAGCATTGCAAAAATGGTGCATTTTTCCAGTTTGTATTGAAATAGATCTCTTGCCCACACTGTCCATCACTTAAATCCTGAAGAACAAATTTGGATAACATGGCTGAGCCCAAACAGGGACCRTAGTTCTGTCTGTCTGTGCAGCTGAGAAACCAAGCTGCTGCTCTATTGGGAGCAGACATGGGTAATTTCCTGGCTAGTGTGGGAGAGGGCAGCCTGCAGATGGGATATGAGAGAAGAACAATTTATTGCAGCAGGAAAAAGTGACACATCTGGTTTAGCTTCAGATTGCTCAGGAGTAGTAATATTGCCCTGTTGGAGCTCAGGAATGGATGGGTGTTCAGGCAGTTGAACCTTTGCTCTAAGAGTTTATTTTTTCTGTGCAATGGCACTGAAGGGCAGTGTGTATCTGAAGCTGGATTTAAAATTTGTTAATTGTGTAAATTCCAGAGCACAGCTCTGCTCRGTTTCAGTGCAGCATCTGTCTTTGCAAGCTAACTGCTGAGGCACAGACAGCCATAGGTTTAAGGACTTGTACTCCACGGTGTTCCTGTTCCCTCCTTTGAGTCTCTTGTGCAGAGACATTGATGCAAAAAGTGTTGGTGTAGGAAAAGATTGCTTGTACTCTCTGCATACATGTAGTGCATCCCCTAGTTAGGGTTGCTGCAACTGTCATAGAAACGTGAGGTTCCCAAGGTGTCAGGTGAATTTATTTGTGCAGTACATACAGTGATTGTAAACTTGGCGGTTTGTCTTCCAATTAGCTCTGTGCACAGCCCTGGGCTCCTTTTTTCCTGTGAAGTGTCCCTTGCCCTTCTAGTTCTTAGGGAGTAACAACATAGGTTGACTGTGAGTGGGCTGTTACATAGTGCAGTTCAAACATAAAGACTGATTTCAAGCAGCACTAATCTTGTCTTTTTTCTAACTGGAAAGGAAAATTAAACATGAGCAAATCCATTACCACAGGTGGAACAGACCTAGGAGCTGTTGTCAGGGTAGACCAGAGAAYTGGTTAGTTTTTTCAAGTATTGTCATCAAAGTAGAGCAATGCATGTGCTTCAGGGAGGTGTCTGAGAAACACTAGAACAGACAATTATAGGATATTTGCTGCTGTCAGTTAGTGAATACTAACTAGTAAACTTTTACTAATATTACTAGTATTTATATTTCTCCTTTTTTAAAAAAAAGTCTTTCTACCACCGGCAGTGTTCTTGTTCACTGTGTCTGGATGTTCGGTGACTTCTCTTCAGGCTACGCCACCACTCTCTGCCAAAAGCCTTTCAGCAGCTTCTGATGGAAAAGTGAGAGGTGATGATGCAAAAGCTCGAGGCTTTCCRCCACTTTTTTTAGTAAATCCCAGGCTCTGCTTTCAGAAACCCTAACTGCTAATAGTTGAACAGCAATGCTTGGGCAGARGATGTGACTATATGGACTGTTCTGGCTGGGCAGGAGGTAAAACATGCTCATAACTATTAAGAAGAAAAATGGCCAATAAGCTGCTGTGACGGAGATGCRAGGCAGCTGCCTTTGGTTCAAAGCACTGACTGCGGGAGGCCGTAGTTTTTGCTGTGGAGGTTTGGTTACCTAGGAAACCTGTTCTTAGCTGGTTCTCTGCTCCAGTGGAGAGCCCATCTGTACCTGCTACTTCTTTGTTTTGAAATGACTGTTTTACCAGAAGAATATCTGACAGGAGTATTTGTGGAGCTGGATTATTGTGGAATCTGGGCTCTGCTTGTGGTCCCAGGCATCTGAGTTTAAAGATGAGGTGGTGATGGCATCGGGACTTCTGTGGCTGGGCTGAAAATGGATTAATATTTCTATTTAGTGGGCTGCTGTCATGGAGGGGAGSCTACTGTCAGTTGTTAAATCCTGAAATTGTTTGAAAGGGGAAATGACTGCATGTCAGGAGTTTGCAGAAAACAAACAACACCCCCCCCCCCCCACACACACACAACTTTGTTCATTTTGATTTGCAGTTCAGCTCCAAGCCTCCAGCTGGTACATTAGGATAAACTGAAGCAAATTCTCTTTCTGTAGTGAATAAACAGCCTCATAAGGCCTGTGAGCTTCCCTTTTTTGGGACGTATGTAAACTTCTGGTACTAGAGAACTACTGGCATTAAAAGGCAGTGATTTCAGGACTGTATTCAAGGTTTCTAAGTTGTTTGATTCCAGACCTTGCCAATCTCATCACATCTGTCRTCTTGCTGTAGCGTTTTCATTTTTGCCTTTTCTAGATACTCTGGAATTTGGGGGGGGTGGAGGAACCCTGATGTTTCTGTTCCCTGTACTTTATCTGCCCACATTTCATAGCCTGTATGTTTGGGCAAAGTTGACTGGTCTACTCTCTCTCCTCTACAGTGTTCTCCCAAACTGAAGCTGGTTTTCTTATAGGTTACTGTGTAGTGTGGAACGRTTGCATAAATAGTGATAGCATATGGAGGTGCCAGTGATAAGGTGTCCTTAGCCTACTATGTAGGCTTAGAAATTTAAAATCGTATATAAACTTCAAAAATCTGTGGACCTCTTTTTCCCTTCTCAAATGACGTATTTCAGATCTGCTGTTTGGTAGTGGGTGATAGCTGCTTGGGTGACTTACTGACCCAGGGTTGTTGAACTATTGTCTCCTTTTTTGATGTTCTTTCCTGACTAACTTGGGCTGTGAGCAGCAGCAGGTTTCATGGAAATGCTGCTGCAGATTAGGGTGTGTGCATGTGAAATAACAGATTTAACAAACTGAAGTTGGGCCTAGAAGAATTAAAGGCCTGCCTGACATTTCTCTTAGATACTGTTACCAATTAAAAGGTRATTAAGAACCTTTTAAAGATGCCTTTATAGCTTTCCAGTTTGACTTTGCAGGCCACCTAATTCAGATGTCTTAAGTCATGAAACCCACTGGCTTCAGAGCAGAAAGTGTGTTAAGAATCTCTTCTAGGCAGGCGTCAGCTTTGAGTCCTGAGCAGGTATCATGCAGAAGAAAATAGCTTTCTCTTTGAAATTTCTGCAAGCAACAATGTTAAGAAATTTCCACACGTTTTCCAAGTGTATAGAACACAAAGTTGGTGTAATTAAAGCTCTTTTAGCCAACCATTTTAATTACCACTATCGTTGTCTGATACTGGGTGGTTGTGAGAGGCTTTGTTTTGCTTTAAGACAAGTCTGAACCAGATCTGTTGTCTTTGCTGCACAGCCCTAGATAACTGACACAATAAAGTTCTGTATCACACACTATGTACCATCACAGCAGCACTGAGATAGCAGAGCTGCAGCAAAGCCATGCTGTCTGTTTTGTTTTGTTTCAACTTTGTGTAACAAGAGGAGTGACAGTTTGGGGCTGATTCTGTGTGCATCATGTTGCTGATGTATGAAGAGACAGGTGTGTTTTTCCAATCCTGAAGCTCACTTGAGGATCTGGCAGGTAGAAAAATACTCACCAAGTTAACAAATGACTCACCTTGAGCCTGAGCAGGTTTGGGAAGTCAGTGAAGGAGAAAAAAACTGGGACGTGAAAATAACTGTCACTTACTGGCCCAGCCCAGTATTTTAGCYGATAAACCACATGTAAACCAATATACTTCTGAGAGGTCAGCAGCTGGCATTGAGGTTGGTTGATATCAAAGTAATGAATGAACATCTATATCTAAGGGCCTTTCTGAGAATGGCTTTGCTTTTATTTAGTGTGTGTGTGTGTGTGTGTGTGTGTGTATATATATACTTTTTTTTTCCTTAGCTTTGATCAACTTGTTGAAGTTCCTCATGTCTAATGAGACTGTGCTACTGGCCAAACACAACATCTTCACCCTTGCCCTGATGGTGAGTATAGTGAAAGCAAATACTCTAAGCAACTTAATTCATCTTAATTGAACCTTAGGAAAGAATCCTGTATTTCTGGCCTTCTAAAGAGATATCAGAATAAGGCAGAGGAGCTGAAGAATATGACCGATTATTTTTGCTAGGAAGATGTTTGGGAAAAGGAGTGCTTGGAGTCAGTGTAGGGTTTGCTCATTGAAATAAACATGCTTATATGAGGAGAGGCTTAGTTTAATTTTTCAGATTTGATAACCCTACTTCTTGTTGTAGGGGTCTTATGTACACAAAACACAAATTTTTTCTGGCGCCAATTATGGCAGTATTTAAGCTTCTTATCTATCTCTTCTGAACTGATAAGATAATAGATGAAGCAATGAAGTAATATAATGTATAATGGAACCAAGAGCTCATTTCTTTGAAGGTTCTGGACAGTTTGTACTGTTTATTTCTATTGATTAGGCTTTATGTAAATATACTTGTTGCAACTTAATTTTAYTTCTACATATAGGTTGTGAACCTGTTCAACATGTTCATCACTTATGGAGACACCTTTCTCCCCACTCCCAGCAGCTATGATGAGCTGTATTATGAAATCATTCGGATGCATCAGAATTTTGACAACCTTTATTCTATGGGTGAGTGCTTCCTGGGATCAGGAATACTGCAGACTACATGTGGAGGTTTGAGGGATGTGTGAGAAAGTTCTTTTCCTGTGTGAGGTGCTTCCTGTCTGCCTGCTGATGGTGTGCGTCTCAGWGAATGGACAAGTTTTGTTTCAGTATGTTAGATAAGTTAAGAATTGAGAAAGGGGTAAACTTGAAGGGATGCATTTTGTTCAGTCTGAAACCAGGCTTTTTATCAAAGSAATGCGCCTGTTACCTCTAAAACAGCCACTGGCTGTGACTGGAAATAAATATTTATCGGTGCAACTAGTTATGTGGGAGTTTGTATTTCATGTATCTTTGTGTAGTTAAGTCAATGTATAGTTTGCATCTATCACATTCAGCAGCCTCAAGTGAGGGGGCAAGTGCAAGTTGCAGAACCATGCAGGACTGGGAAGCACACATCATGAGCAAGAACTTGGAAAAATTTGAGAAATTTGACAAGAAGCTGGCTGTGCTAGACAAATCACACTTAGCGCACTTATTGCTAAAACAAACCAAGAAAACAGCCCCCACAGACCTGCTTCTGATGACGAGCAAATTACTGGACTGAAGAATGTGCCTGCTGGCAAAACATGAAGAGGCTGCCATCCTTCAAATGAAGAAGCACGCTGGAATGCCACCAAGTGAAACCCAGCAGGAAGAAGAGGAACAAAGAAGCAAAGRATGGAGAGAGGCATAATCAGGCAGTGTATACGCAGGAGCCTGCCGCTGAGGGTAGCTGCAGCAGGTCTGGTGTAGTGCCTGCATGCTTGAAGCTGTGAAGAAAAGAACATAGCTGTGTTCTTTGTTTGCTTTGTTCCAGAAGGACCTTTTTTCCCCAGACTCCCTCCTCTCTTCTCAGCATGATCACCCGATGAACAAAAGGAGTAATATAAGCATGTAAGGGGAGTTAAAGTGCAGGGGGGAGGGAGCTGGCTGCAGGACTCTGCTGACATAGAGAAGAATTATCTTCACCATAATAAAAGGGGCTAAATATGCTTTCCAGTTACAAGCAAAAATGARCACTTCTAGTATAATTTTTCTGTGGTTTTCGTCATCTCTTGTGCAAGTGGTTAGTTGACCTATTTTGTCTGTAGAGCGGATGAGATTTTTTGCTAACCTCTTCCCTACTCCCAAGAATTGTGGCTAGTAAGATGAGGTACTTCTACTAGTCAGCAATTTTTCAGTCCCCTCCCCAATAAAAGCTGAAGGAAAGTGGAATGGAAGAATAACATACTCGGATACTTACTCAGTTGGGCTGCAGTAGGTGCATCTGACCTGTTGAAGCAAGTTATTTATCACATGAATATGTTATCCTGCTACATAGAGCAAACCCTTTAAATTAACAGTGTAGATGCCTGAACAGAAACTCTCTCTGAATTAATTACATAAGATATTAAAGTATGGTTGGTATSTATCCTTTGACAAAACAATGTTACTCTGCGTTGACCTTATTTTTCACCTTCTGCAAATGCCAGATGAAGGGAACACTAGAAAATGAGAAGGAATCACTGTCTGTGGCTGATGCCTGCCACAGCTTTGCCAGATGTCCTAACAACTTCCCTTGACCTTGTCAGAGCRTGTCACTTAAGCTACCATCACCCTTCTGTCTTTATCTTGGGACATTTGTTAGCGCAAAATGCAAAGCTTCTTTATTCTTTAATTTTACTGTTAAGGGATATGGGTGAAGCTTTCTATTTTGGGAGTGGGAATGAAGTCTTGTTGCCTTGATTTTTGTTTTCTGGTCCTGAATCTGAGCTTTAAGCAGGTCTGCAGAACTGAAAGCTTCTTTCATGTAATAATAGGTATGAGTGTGCAGCCACTGTGCTATGGATTCACTTGTGGCATCAGTGTTTCTAGATGACCCTGAATTGGGATGAAATGCCTTTTCTTCACCTGTAAGTGCAAGATGAACCTTTCTTCTAGAATGYAACCCCAGAACCCCCTGAATATACGAACTTATAAAAGATCATGAATTGCCTCCTATTCAGGCAGTATGAAAAAAATCCARACATTTGCTCTGGACTCTGTTACTGTTTTGATACTTACCAGAAGCTATGCAGGTAACTGGCACTCTAGAAACACTACAGATTCTGACCTAAATAAATATTTTGGGGACTCTGGCAGCAAAGAATTGGATTCAGTAGAAGTTCTTCCTGTTGCAGAATGTTTTCAGAACTGTTCCCCAGTCTGTCAGAGACCATCTGTGCAACAGAGTGACATACCGGTTCTGACAGGGAGCTTTTTTCTCTAAGCTGGTGTGTAATCTTTCTCTGCAATTCCAGGTAAAAGAGAAGGTAGAAAGTCGAACACTACTGTATTGGATGTAAATCATGGGCTGTAGTCCAGCTCAAATGGAACTTTGTGTAAGTAGGAGCTGGAAGAGAGAAGTAATGTGTGGAATAAAAAGTGATGTAGACTGGAACTCTAGTCCTGTTTCTGAGGAAAAGCCACTTTAACATGGAATGGTGAAATTATTTAAGAGGAACTAATTTCTTTTGATTCTTTTCCCTCCCCTCTGCTTGCTTTCTCCCAGTCGTTTTGTCCTGCACACCTTGAATTTCTTAGGCTTTGAAGGGAACTTCTGCTATGGTTCACAAATCTCGAAGACTGCTTTTCTTTTTTCCACATGAGTCTCTGGCTGCCATCCCGTCAAAGTAGATCTTTGACATTTCGTATTAAAAAAATGTATTGCCCATTTAGTGCCAGCACTGTTAACTTTYTTTTTTTCTTTCAGTTCTAAGGCTTTCTACCAATGCTGGTCAATGGAAAGAGCCTGCAAGCAAGGTGACCCATGCATTAGTCAATATTAGGTAAGGAGCAGAAGCTAATAACCAGTTTGGAGATTCTTATGTCCTATGTGACTACATTCTTAAGATGCTTTCACATTTGTTGTATTGAGTTGGGTTTTGAATTTGTTTTGCTTTGTTAGCTGAAATTGCTGCTCTGAACAGGGCCAACTGAGGATAAAGATTGGGTCACTAGGGTTAGATTGTCCTTTTTCTACTAATTCTTAGTTCTTCTGTAGACTGAGTGCTTTCAAAGCATGGCACAAGCTGTAATGAATTAATCCTCACAGCATCCTTTAGAGAAGTTGTACTGTAGGGAACAATGYTGTACTGCCAGGGCAATTGTGAGCCTAATGGATTTCTTTCTCTGTTGCGTGATTCTATTGCAATTCTGTGAAGCTATGAAGGGGACTATAAGCCAGCAGTAATAAGCATATTCCAGGCCTCTTTTAGCATTGCAAGATTTTTATGCATGCTTAAAACTGATTATTTAAAGACATTTCAGTATTCTTTTAAGACTCTCCCTTCTGTTCAAGGGTGGAAGTTATGCTCTGATTACAAGGCTAGAGAATACCTTTTTTTTTTTTTTTTTTTGAGAAAATATAATATATATTTGGACTGGATTTTTTCATGGTGTTTGGACTGACAGAGGTTGAGGATGGAGTCCTGGGATCATGAATCTGATTCAGTTTGATTGCAAAATGGAAGAAATGTGTCAAATGAGAGAATTTACTATTTAGCTCTGACTGGTAGACAGACCATAAAAGATATGAGTATTTGTACCGATAAAGTCTGTCCATCGCTACCCTAGTCACTTCATCGGTGCTCTTGCTGAGAGGAGTGATGACTTTCGATGAAACAGCAGGTACCTTACTACTGTGTATGCTGCTTGGGCTCGTTGTTTTCCTCCCTACAAAAGACTCTGTGTGCAGTAAACTCTCTGAGGGCGTCTTTCAAGTCAATATACATTTTATGTGTCTATAAACCACCTTAAAGGTTCCCTTAGTAGGTCTGCAGGCTTTATAACCTTGCGTATGGTTCCAGAAGATTTATTTTGTTCCTATCCTTATTTTTATTTTTCGTAAACAGATATAAATGAATGCTTGTGGGCAGATAATGCTCCCTGCATGAAGCAGCAGAACAGATAGCTGTTGGCAAAGTAACGTCATTTAAAGTGACACAAAGTGTCTGCCCTGGGAATTATCTGTATATCTAGGTAGAGCTGGATAGAAGAGAACTGGAAAGATAGTGGCAACTGGTCACCAAGGGTTTGTACTTACCTCTGATTTACAAAAGTGAGGTTTTGCTTTCCCTTATTGGCTTAACAGCTGTTTTTATAAAGATCAGTATGCAACTGAGATGAGATAAACCAAACAACTGGTGCCAAGATACTGTTCCCAGGACTGGCTGCATCAGACGTGTTCACTGCATAGTGCTATCTGGAACCGGTGAAAACTCAGCATGTTTCTGTTCTAGACTTCTGATAGTTTTTGCCTTCTCTACYTAGCTGCTCGTGGATATTGAACTTCCATCTGGTCTTTCACTAGGCTTAGCAATTTTCATGAATGACTGCTTTTTACTCAGTGAAATTAAAGAAGGTGTACATTAGAGATGATTCAAGGCCTGGAGAGAGATTAAACTTTAGAGAACTTGGTCTATTTGACTTATTCCTCATCTCTGAAGAGGAGAGGGAATATTTCATCTCCTTGTTTGTTTTCTTATTGTGATGAAAATATTACATCTGAAGGGTTCTTCAGTCCAGTAGAATTCAGAGCAGCCAGTTTGTAGGATGGCCAGATTCGAAGGTACTGTACTTCTGCTAATGATGAAAATGATTGAAGCATCATACTATAGTGCTAATTAGGGCTAGATGTTTTTMGGGAGGATATGCTTTCGAAAGATGAAATCATTGGTCTCAGAACAGGAAATTGGATGAAGTCAGGGGCCTGTGATGATATAATAGCACTTTCTTGCCTTAAGACTTTGAATTTAGACATTTGGAAGTTTCAGATCGTGCAGCAGAAAATGAGAAGAGATGATTCCTCCAGGAATGTTCCCAGCCTTCTCAGGCTTTCTGCAGTCTGTTAGGAAAGACCCTTTTGTCCTGTTCTGTTGGCTGTCGCATTTCTGCAATGACTGTAGGAAGGGTTGATGCTAAGGTGACACATTACCTTCTGGGCTTGGACTAGTAACGTAAAATGGAGCTGTGCACACGTATTTGCTGCTCTCTGGTGTTTTGTAGCACCTACATGATTCTGTGTAAGCGCAAATCCCCCAAGAGAAATGGGGAGAGGATAAATCTTTTAGGACTGTCAGGCTGATGGCTTCRTTAGAGACACAAAATAAGTCTTACAATGTCATGCATTGACATATTTGCTGTATGTGTTGGTAAGGACATCARTATGAACCTGTCTAAGCTCCCCACTGCCTGGGTTGCCTGTTGATTGTGCCTTTTTTCCCCCACAGAGTTGTCTTAGCATACTGTTTCTTACTTGAATGYCTCTGCCATGAGGGGAGTGAGATCRGAGAAATCGTGTTACGTTGGGTTTTTCCTTCAGCTTCAACATTCTTGAAACRCTTTTCTCAGGAAGGATTATCTCTTTTGCTGTATTGGTGTCAGTCACACTTTTGTTTATATTTCCATCTCATAGCAGCTATTTAAAAAAAAACTTGTCATTTTCTTATCAAAGGGCAATAGTGGCAACTATTACAAATGTAAGGCACCTATATCTGTGTGTGCATATCTGGTGGGGTTTAACAAGCTTTTCAACAAGCTTTTTAAATCCTAAGGTACAATCTTATGTGTATTTTTGCTAGAAGAGGTGAGTTGTTTGCAGCTTCTCAAGGGTGCATTGCCTTTGTGTTAAAGGAGTAGCCGTTGAGGAGACTCAAAACTGAGGCCTRTTTGACCCTGCAGTGCTGGGTTTGAGAGCTCATCTAATTTATTATTAGGAGAAGGACCTGGGAGTCCTGGTGGACAAGATGTTRACAAYGAGCCAGCAACGTGCCCTTGTAGCCGAGAAGGCCAGCAGTATTCGGGGGTGCATTAGAAAGAGTGCTCCCAGCAGGTCAAGGGAGGTTGTGCTCCCCCTCTGCTCAGCCGCAGTGAGGCCACGTCTGGAGTACTGTGTCCAGTTCTGGCCTCCGCACTGCAAGAGAGACATGGCACTACTGGAGGGAGTCCAGCATAGGCAACAAAGAAGATTAGGGGACTAGAGCATCTGTGCTCTGAGGAAAGGCTGTGAGAGCTGGGYCCTCCAGCCTGGAGAAGAGAAGGCTGAAGGGGGATTTGATCAAYGTGTGTACGYRTCTGAAGGGAGGGTTTAAGMGAGGATGGGGCCAGACTCTTTTCAGTGGTGCCAAGCGACAGGAGAGGGAATGGGCAAAAACAAGCACAAGAAGTTCYGACTGAACGCRAGGAAAAACTTCTTTSCTGTGAGGGTGACGAGAGCACTGGAACWGGTTGCGCAGAGCGGTTGTGGAGTCTCCTCTGGAGATATTCAAAAGCTGCCTGGCTATGATCCTGTGCAATGTGCTCTAGGTGACCCTGCTTGAGCAGAGGTATTGGACTAGAAGCTCTCCAGAGATCCCTTCCAATCTCAACTACTCTGGAAAGGGAGATTCCATTTCCATTGTGTATCTTACTGTGATATGACCTGTCCTCTTTACTGCAACAATATTCCCYGGCATGTAGTCTAATAGATTTATGTTGGTACTGCAACTTAACTGAATTTTCTAGYCTTTACTCCAGGGAAAAGAAGGACAACCATGAATATTCTTTCCATTAAAAAAAAATACTTAAGTATTGAGAGAGATTTGTATTCCTACTCACCCTCCACACYTCTCCTCCTTAGAGACAATTCACAAATTCTTTACAACTTAAAATGGAAACTTGAAGAAGGCAGAATAGTAATAGTCTTACCCAGCTGAAATCCTTCACTCCCTGCTGGAATTTGTGRTTCTCTACTACTATCCTATCCCATGATGATGATTGCAGTGCTGATGCATGGATTTGTCTGTACAYTATGCATAAATAATTGAGGTATGAGGGATACCAGATCTGATTGCAGCACTGATTGGTTGATATAAGATCTAGCAGTTCGTGGTTTGAAAATTCACCTTCTCGCATATGAGGAAATAAGCAACTTTTGCAACTAGTAATTTTTTAAATATCATTTTAAACATCTTTAAAATAACATTGTCCAGGTTTGCATTTAATGAGAGTTTTATTAACACRGAGTTCAAAGGGGCATCTTCTGATTGCTTACTCAGTGAGGAAGGTGGCAGCTGAATCACTGTGTTCTCTTAACAACGTTTCCCGTGATCAGTAATTTTTTTTTCAAGGTGAATAAATAGATTAACCCAAAGATTAATAGACTGAATTTCCCCATTATCCGAAATTCAGTCACATCATCATTTTTGAAGTAATTTTATTTTTCTCATTGAAACATTTTTAAAAAAACAAAGAGTAAGTTTGTAGTATGAAACTAGGTAATGGATTTTTCTGAAGCRTGTTTTATGTGCTGTTGTGGCACACACTGCAGTCCTCGTTTGAATGCTTTCATTCACTCTTCCATCTTGCAGCTACTTTTGTTCTGCATGAGCCACCCTCTACGATAKTCTTTCTTTGTGTAGGAGGCGCTACTTCTCCCAAGGCTGCTTTTGGGGTTGTAAAGTAGAGATTGGGGATTTGGGAGGAGCACTTAAAGCATCACATGGATGTATATAAAATGGTTATGTTTGCTGCCAGTCTAGGTGGGAGGACTCTGAAGGAACATTTACAATTTTACTCTAGGTGAAAGAAAGCCAGATTGGACTGTGCTCAGTTGTAGGATATGTAGCATCACTGTTCTGAAGCTATAATGCATGTTAAATTCCCAACACTCTGTAAAACTATATTTATTGAAGGCCTGATAGAGGAGGAGGCTCCATACAGAGTGTTTTTTTTTTTAAGAAAGCAGCTGCAAGCAGTCCACATAGTACTTTAGCACTTTCAGCATGATTCTACTTTATAGTCGGGAGTTTGGCATTCTCTCTTGGGGAGAGAAGACCTAAATGCTGCTGACCGAGTCGTGTTGTATCGGATGACTGTAGTATTTGTTTAGGATACATAAAAAAATGGCCTGCTTTTATATATGTGCTTCCATATAGAGTAAATACCTATGGAATACATTCGGTGAGAGTGGTTAAAAAAATATATCCTCCTTACATGAGTAAGAGTGAAAAAGCAGGGGCAAGCCAGTCTATTACAAAAGTAAACAGCCAAGGAAGTGTGTGTGTGTGTGTGTGTGTGTATTTTTTTTTTATATATATATATATATATATATATATACACATATATATACACACACACATATATATAAAATCTCTGTTTATGCAGATATAGTGATGTATGGAGGTATGTTTTAGAAATATACACATACACACATATGCATATCTCTAGGCACCACACCCAAATACGCACCAACAAATGGCTTTTGACAATGGGCTAATCTAAACTGGTAGCTTCCCAGTTGAAAAAAATCAAGCAGCTTGCTTGTTTGCAACTTCTTTATGGGATTAACCACAACTATTGTTTAAGGCTACTTGGTTATTCCTGCTTTTCGTAATAGTTGTCTGTGGCACGGTTGTGCTGCATGAATGTGTAAAAGCCAAGATTAATAGATGGTGCAAAATTGCTTGACTTGGGCTCTTCAGTACTGTCCGGCAGAGGGTGCTCAGACATTCAGGTTAGCCTGGTTTAATCCTGAGTTTGTTTGCTATTGATTCTTAAACCCAATTGTGAAAGCTGTTAGCGGTAGAATAACAACTCCATGAAGTTGTTCACTGAGGTATGTTTAATGGTAATGACCTCTGACATGCTGTCACTGCTAATCAGCCTGACTGAACTCAGATCACAGCCTAGTACAAGCCACTCAACAAATTAAAATACRTTTATGACTTTCTTCTGGGTTTTGTTGCATTTTTTTTAAAATTGGTACTTTGAAATTCCAACCCAATTTTGCCAAGATTGAGGATCAAGTTGTCTCTGAAATGCTGTCTTGTAAGAAAACATKAAAGCTTTATTCATTCAGATTATCTGCAGAATTATTTCACCTCACTTTTCAATTGTTGCCTGAACAAAAAAATTATGAAGCTTAAAAGCTATCTGAAAGATAAGGATTGTGATTTAGTTTCAGATCTTTTTTTAGTGACCRTTGAAGGAGCAAAGTTAATAGACTGTTTTTCTTTTCATATTTTTTTTCTGTGCTTTTTGGTTACATAGGGACCTTGGCATGAYGAAACAGTTCCTTAAATACCACAGTGGTGTAGTGGAGCTGGTTACTCAGAGTTCTTTTGCTGCTACTACTTGTTTCTCATTTGACCTTGCAATATTTTGGTAGGAAAACTTTGGAGTGGCCAGCCGCAACAAATTTTTGACACAAACAGGTTCTGGCATTAGCTGGCATCTGAACTAAGCAAGCAGGTGGGTTCAATGAGCAGGACCTCACTTATAGGCTCTTGTGACCCACAACTAYTTAGAAGGAAAAAAAAAAAAGAAAAAGAATTAAGCATCACAATCTCAAGATGGATTGTTTCACTTTTTCATGGGACCCCATCTATGCTTGAAGTATTTTTATTAGTTTTTAACATTTCTCTTSCTACTTACGTAACTTAACATTTAATTTCTTTTAGATTATCTATTTTTTTTAGGAAACAGCCTTTTAAGCTTTCTGTTACTGCTCTTTGTTTACTAGCTGATTCATCTTGGTATGTTTCTCCTACAGAGCACTAGCCAGTTTCATTCTGCAATAATTTTTTTTCATTCTTTCTCATTCATGTAGTGRCATAATTAAATGTTATCTCTGTGACTGGCCCAAATCCAGAAAGCAAATTTGTTGGTTGAGTGACATTTATACAGACCAGTTCCACTAACCACAGCAGCATGGTTCAGCTGGTCAGGTACATCTCAGGTCACTTCTCTCTTTTTGCCAATAACTGTCATTTCAGTCACTGCTGCCTGGGAGCTGACCCGGCAGTGTCAAGCCTGTTTTCTCTTTGTGTGTTGGCTTAATGGACTTCTTCCTTTCTTTTTTTGGCTTTTTAGGAGGATTAATTCTTCTATATTTTAGTGGTGGCTTAGGGTTTATAGAGCTGAGGCTGGTTGTGAGCAAACATGTTTGTAAGGCAAAGGAATGTGTCTGTCTGAGATGAGGTAGGAATGGCTACTCTTCATACCCTCTTCATATCCTTTGGCCATGTCCCTCTTCAATATACTTGAAAGCCATACTGCAGCAGTCTGTTTCTCTYCAAAATCTCATCCACAAAGTAGGCAGAGCCTGTTGGATTGGGGGCAGAGATGAACTCAAAGTGGAAGTGATCTGTTCCCAGGATGGATGGCAGTCTGGCTTAACTGTCTTTCTTAGCTTCCTTCCGATGCCCGTGACTGTATCAGCTGCTTTCATCTCCTCTCATGTGAACAAGTTGACAGGTTGGCCTGATAGGGAACTTGCAGAAAGATCCACTTCAGTATTTTAAATGCTCTGTAAGAATTGGCTATAGAGGTGAGCTATCTGTTCAGGAGAGGATTATTTACTGGGCAGAAGGAAAAGCTTCTCTTGCAGCATAGGACTGCTGCTTGGCAGTGTCTTCCTGAATTCAGCAAATATCTTGGTTTGTGTGATTCTCTGAGGATGAGCATCTATCTGCAAAGTTTACCCACTTGTGAACAGTTGTCTGTCTTGCTTTTGTGAGAAACATTTCTTCTTTGAGATCTGAAGATCTTGAGAAGCTAGCTAGGATCCCCCAGGCTGCTTATCAAAGATTACTGAGAAATGTTGCTTCTGTTACTGAGGAATTGCTACCTGGATTTCATCTAGTCTGTACCATGTGGGGCTGCTCTGTGAACGGGGGGAATTCGTGGCTGCAGATCTCTTGTTTACTGGATTCATGGGTGCAGGCTCTGGGCCTAAAAGACAGAGTTAGTTAAGCTGCTAGTTAATTTTTCTTTGTGTTCAGCTTTGGAAATTAATATTTGGCACAACATTTCAGCTTTGCTCATGAATTCAGGGTCTGGAGCTTTGCGAGAAAAGTTGATAGAGGAGGAAAAGGAAGGGTGTTCCCCAGGGTGATGATTGTGGTCTCCTGTTTGATAAATGGAGGTGAATTTGAACTGTCTAGTCTGAAGTGTGGCACCAGGCAAGGAACTCCTGTTTTACTTGCCAAATAACCTATCTCTGCAGAAACATAAAAATAGTGGAGAAGTATGTGTTAACATTGGCAGGGGTTTTGATTTAAATAGGAGGTGGATRTAGTCTATATTTATCAGTCAAAGTTGTTTCTTTCCTGACTGGTTTGCAGATGTTTTAGTCTTGAATTCCCTTGCCAGGCACAGGCAAGATATGTATGAGCTCAATAATACATTAAAACATGCTGCAAAGCTAGGATGCATTTTTGTAAACATCTCATGATTGTTGCAGCACAAAACCCTAAAAGGGCTGCTTGTTTCTTTTCTTGAATGGCTATATTATTTCCTTCTGTTTTCCAAAACAATCTTAATTCTCTCTTTGATACGGCCTGAGTTTAATTCCTAATTGATAGATTTCAATCTTATATAGATGTTTTTCATAGTCCTAACACATCGAAGAAGCAAGAAATGAAAGGCCTCTGAAACCAGCCTCTTTTGGCCCAAGATCTGGCCCTACTGGAACAAGACTGAAGCACAGTTTGAAACAGCTGTTTATAACTTGTCAAAATTTTGCCCATGCTGTTCTTATTCTTTGAGTAAATAGAAGGGATTCTGATTTCCAGTGGTCTCAAAACCTAGTTTTCAAGATTCTTTAATAGATAGAGAACATTAAGCTGCTTTCTTCATAACCTAAACAATGTAAGAATCATTGTGATCTTAAATAACACTTTTATGCCTTGAAAAATGATGTAGAGTAATGCTGCTCTGCTCTTTCTTTTTAAATGAAATCTGTTGCTCACAGCAGCAGCTAGAATTATTATTCCCTCTGAAGGTCTGGGCAGTGGGATATGTACTTATAAGAAAAGCCTTTCAAAATCCAGTAACACATATTTTGTATTTTCTTATACTGGTGTGGGGGCCTAAAATTTGATTTTGCTCTAGAAATGTAAATGTCCTATTGTCCTAATTCTTCCTCTAGGACTAAATTGACAAAAGTACCAGCTCATTAAGTACATCTGCTCATTAAGGTAATGAAGTACCTACCTTATCTTGAACGGAAAGCAAGGATAATAGATGGTTAGCAWGACTGCAGAACTGCAATTCACTTGAAGATTACAGCAAAATCTGGAGCTTAGTTCCCAGCGAACTGTGAGAGCACAGTATCTTGTTTATAAGACTGTTCATTAGGAGAAAACAATTCCCAGCTTTCAAATCTAAAATGCTTGTTTCTTAGGTGTTTTTCCCAGTCAAGGCAGAGAAGGTGGTCTCATCCTATCAGCACAGGGGCTGGCTCTACAACAGTCAGTAAATATAAGGTGGTGTAGCCAAGACTGAGGTGAAACTGAAATGCTGCCTGGAGAAAAAAGGGACCTCTCATGAGTCATGATTTTCTTCCAAAAGGTCAAAATACTTTGGATTTGAGTGTCTTCGTGTCTAACTAGAGACTGTAAGAAACATCAGAGGTTCAACTGGACTGAATTAGAATGACTGAAATGCCAGTATATTTGGGAGAAAGCCCCTGTTTGGGAATCCAAGAATGTGAGCTTTGGTTRTTATTTTTTATTCTTTAATTTTTATAACTCTTGTAGCTAGAAGGAAAATCTAGAATATGATGGGGTAATGCCTCTTGGRTAGCAACATTTGCCTTGGCTCTGAGGACAGATTTTCTTTGCTTCCCTTCAAGGGAAGCTAACTGTGAAGGTTCAGTAGTCAAAAGTGCCCATGTGACTGGCTGTTTCTCAGCTATCCAAGCCAACCAGAAAGAAGGTAAGAGTGATCTCATGAGGAATTCATCTGGGAGGGGTATCATATTAAAATATCTCATGCTAATAAGGATTTTGTTGAAGAATGTTACTCTGGGTGGAGAGACTGTTCCAGTGTGCTTCCTCAGACTGTACTTCTATGATCCCTTGAAGCCAGTGTAAACTGACACAGTTGTTGAACAGGAGATTTTACCTGCCATTCATTGCTGCATCTTTCCCTTAGGTGAGCAACAGCTTGCATGTACAGAGCTGCGTTTAATGAAGGGGAAATTGTGAACCTGACCTAGGATACAACAAGGAAGAAGCAAGAAAAAAAGTTTGTTTTAGCCTGTGTCAGTTTGCTAACCTGGTGCATTGCATGCAGAAGGGGTAGATGCAAGCACTTGGGCAATAGGGACAAGAAGATTCTCTCTTAGCACTGTTGATAGTTTACACCAGTTTTAGCCTAATATGCTACAGAGCTTTTTTAAAAATTATTTATACATTTTATACATTATGTATTATATATTGCCGTCAGTTAACTTATGTAACTGCACAGGACTCTAAACAGTTGTCCTCCTGTTTGTGCTAGTATACTATAGGATGATTTTTGTAAACTCTTCTTGCTGTTAAGAGAAGTACCAACATAACCATTGCCTAAAGCTTCAGTTTGGGAACTGGACTTGAGACAATACTGCCATGAATCCAGGAAATGAGAACTTGGGTGCTATTTAGCAGGTCTCCTGAGAGAAAGATTACTGATGCATTGAAGGGACCGCAGTACACTGGACTCCTGTTTGATAGGATAGAAAAACATTCTTTCAAATGTGTTAGGATAGAAAAACATTCTTTCAAATGTGTTTTATTTTCGGACTGGCCAAAAGTGGAATGACCTGAAAAGCTCCTTTTGTTGCCCAAAATTTGTCTTTGCTAGAAGACTGTGAAAACCCAAAAGCTTTGTCATGTTGTCGCTTAAGTGATTAATTAGACCATCATTTTGTGTGTTAATTACAGTGACATTTTTCTTCYCATTAGTTGGATTATGGAAAGTTTTTGAGTCTGTGTAGGATGGGAAGTAAGGCTGTGTTGATGGCTAAGAGAAAGATGATTTCAAACTTTACAGAGCACTGAATTTTGAGCATGGCTTTGGATACTGTAGAAAAAATGYTCCTATCCATTATAAAAGATGTAGCTGCTGTGCCCTTTGAGGGTGAGATAAATGCCTTTGTTCTAAATAGACAAGTACCAGTGATGTTGCCCAGACTTCGGAGGAGAAACTTTAAACTGGATCCTTCTTCCAGAAGATTGTGCATTGTACTAATTAATGTAAAGCTCTTCCTGCTGACAAAGGAATGTGAATATGATATACTTTATGTAATGTCCTTCATGGGTGTCTCAAAAGGCTTAACAGTGAACCTCTTAAGCAGGGCAGCAAATTTGTTCAAAGTCCCATTGCTTTTATTTATACTTTTAGAAATAAATATTTAATGTTCTCCTTATAACTGTGCAACACAGTTGGTATACTCTGGAATCTGGGCTCTACATTAACTTTTCATGGAGTTTTGAGATAAGCCTGTTCAGAGACCGACATTTCCTTCTAAATGCAGAATGTGATAGGTCTCCCAATTTCTTTGTTTGTTAGCATTTGAAAGCTATGATTGCTATGATGCTAGCCCATGTGTGATCTTTTGAGCCTTGTTGGTGGAACAAAGGCAGACTGTGCAATTCTCACTGGGTAATGCCTGTTTTTCTTGTTTGCTGACTTCTACTCTTAGCATAAACTTGTTTCAGGAATGGAGAGCCACAAAACAAAGAACTGCTTCAAGATCTTAAGTTTGGCCAGGAATTAAAATAAGAGGGAGTAGTCACAGGTTGCAGTAAGGGAGCTACTACCCAAACCCTTCCCACAGGAGTGATCAGATGCTGGAACAGGTTGCCCAAGGAGGTTGTGCAATCTCTATCCTTGGTGGTACTCAAAACTTGCCTGGACAAATCATGGCCAACCTTGCCTAACATCAGTCCTRTGTTGTGTATATGGTTGAACTAGATAACCTCCAAATGTCACTTTTGACCTAAAAATTCTGTGGTCCTATGATTCTGTCATTAATATGATTTTAKCTTACCCTAAGAATACATGGAAGTTTGGAGTTTTAAGAGCATTTTACATTACATTTTTTTTTAAAAAAAAAAAAGCCCTTTTTCGAGTGCTCTGTGTTATGTTAACTCTGGGTCCAACTGCTAAAGATGCTGAGCAAAACACTTCTCATTTAAATAAATTCCCATTGTTCTTTTCCTTTTTTCCCCCCTTTCTCACTGAAAGATCAATAAGGGGTGAAAACTAGAGGACTTGCAGTATGCTTTGCTGCAAATGCACAGTATTATCTGATGTCAGAACTTGTCAGTAAACTGGATCCTGCTGATGAGATCCAACTAGGCAACTCAGTAATTTGTGAGAAGAAACTATTCTCAGTATGATTAATACTGTGGTTGATGATGGGGACAGAAAGCGCTTCTTTGAATAATGCCTATAATGGCATATTCCCCCGTGTGTATGTTTAAAGAAAGAGTCTATGGTTATACGAAATTGAGGGCATTTAAGAGGCAGTTAATGACAAGTGAAAATGATAGCTAGGGTAGATTAATTGTTAAATGAATTGTGCCTGCACTTGCTGTCATTTTAATGTGTTACTAGTCTAATTGTAAGTATGATATTATATAGCAGGAAGACAACAGGAAACAATTTTGTACACTTAAGTTCAGGCCTGAGAAATTTAAAGGCTTAGCTRTCAGGAGGTTTTCTCAAGTATAGCCATCTTTTACTTTTCTCCACTCTGCGCCTCCCTCCCTCTGGAGTATCAAAATCTGTATTAGTTAATTTACTTTTATAAATTCTTCCTTTCTGCTCTGCCCCCAGCCTTTTGATGATGCAGCAAAGCAGGATTTAATCATAATCAGTTTAATCTGGGTTTTGTTTTAATTGACTTCTGGATGAGGCAATGATACTTGAATCTGATATGGAATACAACACTTCTTTATTTGTTTTTATTTTTTTATCTCACTTTATCTCCAGGACTGTTTATTTAGCTTTAATTTGTCATGAGTCTACTTTGCATTCAAGCCTTCAATCTGAGCCGAGCAAGGGAAATTATCAGGATGGAAGAGGACCGAGAGCAGCCAGGCATAGGTCTCATCCTGTCATTATTCTGTTGGAAGAACAGTTCAACAGCCAGCAAAAATCTGTCTTTTGAATTGATTCTGAGTGATGTTGGGGCAGGAAGGCACTGGTAGAAGCTGTATGTCCCTAGCACTATTTTCTTCACATATGGCCTGAAGTCTCAGCTGAATTCAGAGAATTCAGTTTCTAGATAAAGTGAAATCTTACCACTTATCTCTGGATAAAGTTCAGCAGTCCCTGTTAGGACTTAGTTTGCAGGGAATGGTATGGCTCTCAGAGCCTTTTTTTTCCTGACTGTGTGTTGTTTGTTTGTTTTAATTGGGTGTTTGCTGTTTTTGGAGGGGAAGCAGCCTGGGCCTAAGGACACCTAGAAGATACTAGCTTTGATTCCTCTCAGCCTGCTGGTCTTCATAATCCAAATGGTTGACCCAAGCAGAACAGTGATACCCTCTACACAATGAGATGGGAAAATATCCAACAGAAAAAGCCTTTGCTAGGAAAGGAAGGGGGCCTCAAATTCATGTTCTAGAAAGATGAACTTGGATGGAGACTGGTACAAYGGCAAGCAACAGGAATCATTTTCACAGAAAATACACTTTGATTGTGTTTTGCTCAGTCCAGCAAAGTGAGAACTGAATGGCTGTTAAAGTAATGTAAAAGGCAGAATAGCTTCTGAAGGTAAAGGGCAATGTCATGAGAGCAAGTGTACATGGAGAGTCACAAATGGAAAAAAGTTGGAAGTAGAGAAGGAAGTTGAGAGCACTGAGGTTCTAGGACAGTCTTGTCATCAAGTAGAAAACCAAACTGATCTAGTACCATTTCAAACTAGTTAGGCAAGAATTATCTTGTACCCAAGTGTATGAGAGGACTGAGAGAGCCAGGAAGTCCTAGGCTCACACCAGGTGCGGGATGCCTGCTGAGGTGCTTGGTGAGCCAGGGAGTGTGTGTGTGTGTATGTATATATTATACATATTTTTTTCCTCCCACAGTAGTAATGTTATCTGTTCCAAGGCAATTTCAAGAAGGGTTAAATTCTTAAATCCAGTTAATGGATTAAGACATGATTTAGTAGTCYGGTAAATACCACTGCATTTTTTTTTTTTTTAAGTATAAAGCTTGTAAAAACCTGTAGTATCTTTTTGTAAGTTATTTTCTTCCTGTATCAATGCTTTGGAGCCCATTAGCGTTAATAGAGTAGATGGTTTTAAGACTGATGCCACTCCTTCCTTTCAGTCAAGGATCACTTCTCCACCAAGGGAAGACTGTAAATGTCTTCTGTAAAATTCAGGGGCTGGCTAACAAATTGCAGTTTAGAATACATTACAAATGATGAATGTGATCTCCTTAAAGGGAAATCTATTCGTTTGACTTAGTGCTCTCACGATTAATTGCTTGCCAGATTAAATTGCTCCATAAAAAGCATACTACTTTATTCAATCTCTTCATGATGAGATTAGCTAGGCTGTGCTGGTTCTTTGTATGTTAATTACAATGGTATTTTCCTCTTCAATTTAATTATTACATTGTTTAGCACAGCCTACGTTTTCCTAGCCTCAGGAAAAATGTCTATATTTTCTTTTGACCTCTGCTTTATAATTTTATTGCCTTTTTTCCTAGGAGCATTTGGGGCTTCCTTACAAATGTAGGAATGATACTAGCTGGGCACCGGCTTGCCATGCAGCAGTCTAGGGCAAGAAATACCTGAATTGAAGCTAGGGTGGCAAGTTTATGGAGTTATCAAACAAGAATTTGTCCAGGGTGCTGAACCCAGCTTTCTGCTTCTGTTGGAAATGTCTAGGAAAATGTAAAAATCTGAACAAAATTTCAGTATTCTCTACTTTGCCGAAGCCTCAGGGCAGACTTGGAGGCAAGCGCTGTGCAGGTTTTTCCTCTTTCTTGAATACCTTTGCAGTTGCTGACCATACCCAAAAGAGCCTTTTTGTCTGAAGACCTACAAGATGGAAGCTCAAGAAGCTGMTCAGCATCAAAATTATGGTAACCTTAAACTTGAGGGAGGCCAACAGTGAGAAATTCAAGGAAAGTTTCAGATAAAGCTATTTTAATTTCTCATTGTAAGAATTGCCCTAGGCTCTAACGGATGCTAGTTCATGCTCCCTTCATCATGAAATATGATGTTGCCAGAGTCGTCTTAAATGCCTTAAAGCTAACTGCCTGTGCAACCACCCTGCATGTACATGCACAAACTAACCCCTACCTTTTGCAACATTAAGCTTGTGAATTTACATACAGCCTAATGTTCCCACAGCAATGTTACAGTGGCTCAGGTGTAAAGTTAGTGGGTTTTTTTTAACTGCTATACCTCTCTATATATTATGTATCTATACTGTGCTGCTATACTTCTCAAGATGCAATATGGTCCAGTCAAAGTGTTAGCTGAGGTATTTAAAATCCCTCACTTTCTGTGTCTAAAGTGGAGTTCCTTTCTTAACTGGAATTTATCTCCAGAAGCAAGGATGTATTAATTAACATGTATTAATTGTTATTTTATTTGCCATATATCTAGAATTTGGAAAATTTGGGAAGGTAGAGAGTGACTAAAAAAGTTCAAARGGGGAAAGGCACGATGACTGAAGGTATGGAATCAAGTGCCTTATGATGAGCATCTATGTACACTACAGGTCTTCAGTCCGGAAGATAAATGACAGTGAGAAAGAATGAAAGAGTCTTGTATAATAAGTATCACAGAGAAGATGAAGGGGAGCCATGAGAAGTGGACATCAAAAAATCAGATAGCAAGTTCAAACTAGAGAGATACTGCTTCATGCAAACTGTAGTTAAGCTGTGGAATGCCTAAAAAGATGTGTGAATTTAAAGCAATGATTATTACAAGTTAATGGAAGAAGAATCCATCATGGGTTAGTGGTCATGTATCTATCACCTTCATCTCAGGTATCATCTTGAACTGGTGGCTGGAAATGAGAGCTGTTTCTGAGGCAATATCACTTTATACTTGCCCTGTTTTTGTACTGTTCCCTGAGCTTCCATTTCTAGCCACTTTCAAAGTCAGGTCACTGAGTTGGCCTTTGTTATCTGACTTAATAAGGCAATTTTTATATTTACGTAAATTGTATCTCTGTCAGCAACTTCTCAGGAATTGGCTATTTGCTTCAAAGTCTTTACCAARGGCAAGGCAACATGCCAACATCACCACCCCACTCCTTCCTGGTTGAAGGATTGCATCTTATAATCACAGATCTGGGTTATGCATGTAGTTTGTTGAATTTAGCATTATTTTTCAGTTGAGAAGGCTGAAATCACATGCTAGATGTCTGTAAGGTGTCATTACTATGCAAAGGAGTCACTTACAGTCATTTTGATCCACATCAGCTTTGCATTCAGAAGAGAAGACCTCCAAGCCTTCCTCTGGTCTTTTTGCTGCTTCTTGTGTATGAATAGAAAACACTGTCCTTGGTAATTTAGAATAAGAATGTCCCAAGAAAGAAGACTACATTTCCCAGTAAGCTAGGTCTCCTGTTCTACATCCCTTTGCTCAGTTCTGGGGATGGAAGAAAGCTGTGCTGCTTGCTGGAGTACTGAACAGTGGTGGAGAGAAGAGGGAACACAGCGATTAACCATGGAAGATTTTTCTTCTCTCATAATTTGACTTTAGAGCCTCAGTCATCTTTTTTTTCCTCTTCAGAAAGAGCTCATGGAGAGCTGTCAAGATCATGAACTCATAAATCTCATGAAAGTAAAAACCATGCCAACTGAGCTAGGTATTATTTTTAATTAAGACTAGCTATTTTTTGTCTTTTCTTTCCTTCCTTCCTAGCCCCAATTCTACTATAATAGCTGAAGTAACAGTTCAGAAGATAGGTCTTTAAGTTCAGTGTCCTATTGCTTGTCAGTTAAAGATGGCTGAGAGTTGTTGGGATCTTCTGAGAGTTCTCTAATTAAAAAAAAAAAAAAAACTAAATATGACATTTTAAGAGGACAAATCCTTTTACTTAGTCTTTGCAAAGCAGAGAATTGAACAGATATATAATTCAGTTTTTCTGTTGGAGATTATTCTGAAGGAACCTCCAGTTCCAGTTATCACTCATTCCTTTTGCGTTTTGGCAACTGCAGGTCCTCAGGCACTGCTCTATAAATAAACATTCAAAATGTTGTTTTTGAGCAACTTTCTGAAGACAAACCTTCACTAAATCTGAAATGARCTGTCATCAGTTCTCATCGAGTGCACAAGTTAGGAAAACAAATGTATCAGAGTGAGAGATCTCAGCTTTAAATGCATCAAATAATGATTTGTTCTTTGTGAGGCACATCCATCTGAGGACTGTCCAGTGTGAATTGAAGTTGTGTTATCTGAAGCGATATATCCCGTTGTCATCTGCCATGCCATGCTGGCCTAGCTGTGGAGACTGACTTCCATCTGTCTGGAAGTGAGGAACTCCCTCACTGAGGAACTAAGTCTGTGGCTCCAGCTGATTTTCCTGCCCAGTGCTGGTCTCAGGCACTACTTCTGCCCTCTTTGTGCTGCCTACAGCAAGCACCAACACAGTGGAGACTGAGAAGCGTCTTCTCTGGGGTGTACTGCTTATCGGACTGTAAGCGCCAGACTGAGTATGCCTCCCATCCGTTTCTTCCCCAGTGCATGGTGCCCCTGACAGGGAAAGCCATCTGTGTTACAGCTTTTTATCTTAGCTTGGGGAGGGAAATGAAACAGAGCTATTGTATTGTTTGCAGTCTGTTTTTTGTGAAGCAATGATATGGTCTGTAAAATCACTTTGCATATGACATTTCACTTAATAGAAAACTTAGCCTTGATTGTTTGGCCTCTATACAAGGCAGGTACAGTATTCATTGAAGTGCTAGGTGTTGTGGGTGCATCTAATCCTGACTTTCTAAGCCAATCTTTCCTTCTGTATTGTCAGCAGTTCAGCTGAAAGGGTTTGCTCAGTATGAAACAATGCTGCTGTGGAACCCTACTAAGACCCCATCTGCTAAGAGCTCGTATTGATTTGTGTCTTAGTTTATAAAAGCCTTCAATTCTTCTCCTGTAAATGCCATAAATAATGCAGATATACTAGATGAAATGTGCTGTATGAACATCSCAGAAATCATTTTGATCTGGGTGGAACTAAGCTAATCTAATCATGGTTAGGAGTTTCTCAATAGCTGTGAAGCAAGACGTATATTGTCTTATTCTAGTTTAGTGTCATAATCAATCTACAGGAGTAGGAAGATATGTGTTTGAAAGGGGTAATCAGCTTTCTAAGAAAAGCATTTAATGTTAAAATATTATAGGTATGTATTTATATATATTCATGATTTATGAAACTTCATCTGAAGCTATGCTTCCCCCCCCCCCCAACACACTGTGGAAGTACAGTAAGATCCAGTCTTGTGCCTGTGGTCTGTCTACATAATCCTTGTATTTGCATGTCTCTGTCAAAAGGATTTCAGTGCTTCAGAGGTTATGTATGTATATATACACTAAATAAATCATTTTGCCCACTCATAGCAAAAAGGCATTTTGTGCTTGCAACATTGAAGAACACATCTTTGTAGGGGACATTGATGAATAATTTGCCCTTTTGAAATTCCAAGGGCTTTAGAGCACCAGAAAGTACTTCAGATTGGACTAGGTCCAGATCTGTTTGAGAACTCCTTGGCAGTCTTTTAGAAAGTATATGGGAGTTGGAGGTGACCTGTTTGTAGGAACTTAATTGGATTTTTGCTCTATTTTATGTCTGTTATGTGTAAAGCAAGCAAAAAAGGTAGAGGAACATAGTATTTGTTAGACTGGGCATTTTTTTTCCTCCTCCTTTAGAAATATGCAGCACATCAAGGCTATGGAAAGAGGATTTTTCCTCCAAATGTTCTGTGGTTTTGGGAGCTTGGGCTCTTTTCTGCATTGGAGAGATCAACTAGTGGATGGTGGATCTTGCAGAGGAGAAAGAATATACTTGCATGCTCATAAATTCCTTCTAATCAGTGTTTCTCTGGCAGTTATCTGATGTTAGTTACCACGGTTGCAAAATGAAGAATGTGTTTACACGCTATTAGCATTGTTAATTGAGAGCAAACATGGATATATCCTATTTTCAGAGCTGAGCCTTGTTTTCCTGTCACTTTTCTGCACTTCATTGCCCCAAAATTGCTGATGTGATCAAATAGCACATTGCAGGCTACACTTACAAGCCAATTTCAGAACTTGCTATTCCTGCTTCAGATTGTTTAGCATCAAGTACTCTGTCTTAGCTAAAGCAAGCAAACTGCATGAACTAGGTTACTCTTTAGCAGAGGCATTTTAGGAACTAAGGGCATTGCCAAAGGCATTCCCATTGCCAAGAAGAACTTTGAGAGCCCTTTGAACATTAGCACAGTATGAGACTTCAGAAGTCTTTCAGATTGCTGACTTGGCTTGAGATCTTCCCCATGSGTTCTCCAAGTATTGTTCCTTGATTTTCATGTGTTACAGCTTGCCTGTACACCTGGRATACTTTTCAGAGTGCGTGAAAAGCTATTTAACAACCTTTGCGTGTTAGTTTTGTGTGACAATGGTCATTAAAGTTCTATAGGTACATATTAATATTTCTTTTGGAGCTTCAATGAGCATCAGTAATAATGCTGCTGATACCAAGAATAAATGATGCGACAAAGCACTTACCATGGAGCATGACCAGGAAGCAAGATGTCTAGAGTTTGCTTCATTAGGGGATGACTATGAAGCACAGTTCTGCAGGGTGCATTTGTCAGTGATCTGGAAGGGCATATGAATTTCTGATAAATTTTGCAGGTTACTGGAAGACAGATGGAGGGGTAAATCTTGAAGTAGATGAGGCAATGTGATCTGAATTGCTTTTTAACCTGTCAGGCAATGCAATTCATGAGAAAGCAGGTGCTGGCCTGCAAAAGGGGCAGGGGGAGGGTCGTGTCTTGGAAAGTCATGACTCAACAAGCATTGACTGGCAGCTTTATGCTAGGTTTCTTCAGCTAAAAAGGTTTATTTGGCCCTTGAAATATTAGCAGATGGAGAAGGTGATTCTGTGATCATATACTCTGCTGTCTTGGCTTGTGTCTGTTTCAAATAGGATATTGAAATAACAGAGAGAGGACAAAAGAGCCTCAGTTATGAGAGGCTGGTGAAAATGGTRTTGAGATCTCAGCATCTTTAATTCTTTAAAATGAAAACCTAGGTACATTTCTTAGTGTTTGAGCATGCTTGAGAAGATAAAATGACAAAGCAATAAAAAAGAAACAAAACCCTGATAACTAGACACTGAAACCAAATTTAAACTGCAAATTATTTACCCTATTTCATCAGAGGATTAACCATTATAGTAAACTATGGAAGAGATTTGTTCTCCCCTACACGGCTTTGCTCTTCTCTCTCTCTCTCTCTCTCTCTCTCTCTCTCTCTCTCTCTAGTCTTTATATCTGAACAGGGTACTTCTGTGAAAGATGCTGTAGCATGAGACTACTTTGTGTAGAGATAAAGTGGTAAAATACAACAGTTTTTACTATAGAGAAGTTCAGCTTATCTGTCTAACATGTTGTAGGTGACCCTGCTGAGCGGGGAGGTTGGACTAGATGATTTCCAGAGGTCCCTTCYAACCTTACTGATTCTGTGATTCTAGTGACCTGGAGCTTCAAGAATCATCTAAAGACTGGGTCAAAGGTCTCATTTTGTATTTAAAACTTGACAAATTCTGTCTTGATTCCTACCCTTGAGGCTTCATTTTCTGCATGAGGAAACTCTCCTCTTCTTAGACCTACAGAAGTTTATCAGTGCAACAATTAAACAAAAGGACTGGCCTGGGATTAATATTGAGGAGTTGCTGCTCTTAAGAGCAGAGGCCAGTCAGGAAATCCAACAAGAAGTTAATGGACTGCGAACTTTTAGTTTTTCTGCAGTTGGTAATCATAGTGATGGCAGTGCTTAGTGGGTGTGGGCCAGGGTGGTGGAGGAGTTGTGCAGTAAGGAAGACTGGAGAAATTGCGCACTAGTCAGGCCTTCCAGTCAAAATACTGCATTTGTTGCTTCTATTTTAAGCYATACATGTGTCAGTCTTGCTGTGGGAGTGGGGATTTTGCTCACTGTGTTTCAGAATAGTAAGATGTTTGTAGTAAGTTGTAATGGTAAAAGAAAGGTAAAGTGCAAAAGCCTCAGTCTATTTTTTGTTACTGCTTAAAAAACAGAAGTTTTTCTTGAGTGAGAGTTGTTTAACCTTGCATGTGTGGTTGTGGAATTAATGGACAGGAGCAGTAAATCCATGCTGGGACATGGCCTCATACTAGCCCCAGAAGGGCTAAAAATGCTGATTATTTCAGYAAAGGCTCTTTAGCTTTTTTCAAAAGTGCATACTGTGCAAGTAAGTGTTATTATAGTGTTGATGTTCTTAGCAATTGTGATCTTGAGGGTGCTTGAGTCTGTAGGTTAAAATGTCAAGACATCCTTTGACATATGAAGACCTGCTTATCAGCTTTGTGTCTGGCAGCCTGACACTCCTAAGAGGCCTGTCTCCATGCTTGCCCACATTCTGCAATTTGAAGACGGCAGCGCTTACTGTAACAGCACCCTGTATGTAGAGGTAGGGCAGGAGCTGTATCTTAATGATGCCCACAATCAGAAAAATAAACTGTTTTGTTAAAATCTTCTGCCAGTTCACATAATTAATACTCAGCTGAATTCTATGGTGGGCTGGTGTGTGTGTGTGTTTGTGTGTGTTCTTGGTGTGCAAACTGTGCTTCAGTAGACTGGACTGTACTGAACCATAACCCCTGCTAAAGCTGGGAGACAACGTGACTGTAATAGTTATTCATCTGATTTTTGGATTCCCGTTAAATGACTAAAACCACTTAAAAGTGATGGTGTGATTGATGGTGTGTTAAAATCCTTTTAAATGAARCTGAGAAGGCAGTACTTAATATGGCTCTGTTACTGGGTCATGAACACCTGGATTGAAGGAGGATGTAAAAAGCCCAGCTCAGCCTGCTTTGGAGCTTTTATTACTGCCCTGCATATGTAAGTAGAGAGAGGCTTTAGGGGCTCCAGGTCTGTCTTTGTTCTTTCCATGCTGCCTCTCAATGCATTGTGTTAAATAATAGCAGAGGTGATATGACACAGTAAGTCCCTAAGGTTTGTTGATGCTCTTTGGTTGGCCATTACTATGCAGGAGGCTGAGTGCTCTGTTTACTCCTGCTCTCCTGCGCTGCTTGTGTTGGGGCCAGAGGTTCCTTGTTTCTCTGCTGGCTCTTCCCGCTCATCGTGAAGGCTTGAAGTTGCCTGAATATTAATTTTTCAGACTCTTTGAGGACTGTGAAAAGTAAAGGTCAGGGACAACGTATTGGCTCACAGTAAAGCAGAATGGCCAACAGGCTGAGCAATGAGAAGGCATGAAAAACTAGGATATCAGGGCCCAAAACTTGTCCTGCTGTCAGTAAATTTGGTCTTCTGCCAGGGGCTTATGGTCACAATTATTTTGCAGCGTCCTGTTTGGGGCAGTTGTACCTCTCCTCTGAACACAGAGATGCAGCCTCTGAGGAGTACAAGTGTAYAAGTTCATGGATCTTCAGCTGACCTTCTTGCTACATAGCCTCCTTCTAGGAAGGAGAGGTGAACTGTTAGTTCTGAGGACTTAAGGAATGTGCTGCATGTTAGATGCATTGTGCAATTAAATGCTTTGCCCAGGAGGCAGTGAGTTTACTCTAAACATACCTTAGAAAAAACATGGATGTAAATATTTTCCATCTTMTACTTGGTTCTAATTTTGATAGTTTTTGATCATCTTTTGATCACTCCTTTCCTGTGAGGGTGACGAGAGCGCTGGAACAGATTGCCCAGAGCGGTTGTGGAGTCTCCTCCTCTGGAGATATTCAAAAGCCGCCTGGCTACAATCCTGTGCAAGGTGCTCTAGGTGACCCTGCTTGAGCAGAGGTATTGGACTAGAAGCTCTCCAGAGATCCCTTCCAACCTCAACCACTCTGCGATTCTGTGATCTTTCTTCAGTAGCCCAATGTTGACTTGTCTGTAAAGTCAAATATAGATCTCTTCAGAAAGAATTCAAAAATTTTTGTTGCCAAGCCTTGGCTCTTTAAAACCAGTACGTGTCATTGCTCATTAGCATCAGATATTGTAGCCCATAYAACTTTTGCTGTGGTACTCAGCTAGCCAATGTTGGCTGTTAAAGCAGCAGTTAATCCCTTTGATATCGGATGGGTTCTGTGATCATCTGACCTGGTATTTAAAATAATAATCAAAATTCTCTAATGACTTGGATGGTTTAATTCCTCTAGGGATCTTGCTGCTGACAAGGAAATTTTGTCATGCAAGGTAACTTCCTTCATTTACATAGCACTGGAGAACTGGTGGCTGTTATTTTTTTTAAAAAATAGTCAGGAAAATGTTGATTTAGGCAAATAAAGTCTAGGTGATGGGAAAATGGGTTTCGATCAAAAATCAGGAGTCAGCCTGATTTGTTTTATGTTGCACTAATGGGTTTTCTGCTRCAACTTGGAGTAGTATTTTCAGAGCTAGACTTCTACAGTGCCTTACCTGTCAATAAATGCTGTATTAGCTAAGTTAGAGCAGTGTTTGACCTGGGTTAAACTGTCTTTCTGAGTGTGTCCCTATCCATAATAAATGATTATGCATGTGCTCAAAATGACTGCTAGTCAGGGTAATAAAGGCTGTGTAACAGGATTTTTGAGTGTAGGGGAAACTGCAGTGTCTTTCAAAGAAATGTACAGTAGTTACTGGTAGTCTTTATAACAGTGATGTTATATGATAAAAACAGTACATGTGTTGAACACCTTTTCTGTAAGATAGTCCTGCTCTTCTGTATTTCCCTCAAAGCTTACTTTGAGCAACTCTTTCTTCTTAATGGATAGCAGCACTGTTATCACAAACATTTTCTTTAATGCTGAGATGATACTATTAAGGCTGGGTTATAAGCAACACAAGGAGAAAGGTCCTGGCACTTTGCACGAAGATGCAAGCCTGGTGGGGTGGAGTAGGAGGAATAGGAATCAGCTTGCTAAAGTAAATGGACTAGGAGAGAAATGTTGCTTTCACTCTTGAGGGAGGAGCTAAAAGGAATTGAGAGCAAAATTAAATATCTTAATATGAGTAGTCGCCGCTGTATTTTTGCCAGTGTAGTTGTAAAATGTCAGTTCAAGATTTCAAAAGCCTTTTAATGCTCAGGAYATTTTGGTGCTTGTTAGAGTAATTCTGAATGAAACTGAGCCTATAGAAGTAAGTGCAGCCAAGTGGCATAGCTTCCCTTTTTGGCCTTCATTATGTTATACGTAGGAAGAGAACACTTGGCTTTTTACACAGTTTTACTTTTTTCCTATATTTTGATTAGGGATAATGCTTTTTATTGTGGCTTCAGTTTTGGTTGCCAAATTTAGAAATTGTGTTATCTCATCCATCTACTGAGTGTCTACAAGCTTTGTCAGCTACAACTGAACAAGTGGATGCTTCTATGTTTTAAAAAAARTAATAATAATAAAAGGAGGAGAGGAATGAATACATTTGAGATTGCATATCTCAGAGCCAAGCTCGGGAAGGTTTACTAGGAGATGCCAGGTTAATAATTTGCCAGCTCAAGCTTCATGTAGTTGTAACTAGCTTGAACTATCTTGTGCTACTACCCTGTAAGAACTGATGTACCTCTCCAGTGGGCAGTTGTGTATTAGCTCAATTCTGTATCTAACGTGGACATAATCTGTCTAAATAGAGTTCTACTATAAAGAAAAATCAAAAATAAACAGTTAGCTCTCTTTTCACAGAAGAAAGTCCAGAAGTCATTAGTGCTTGTAGTTAAAAAAAAAAAAAAAAAAAAAAAAAAAAAAAAAAAAAAAAAATTACCCGTTTTTTGTCACATGTAACTGATTAAAACCATTGTGACTTTTTTTAATTACATTTTCTTAAGAGCCTTTAAGAACACTTTAAAACTTTTAAAGAGTAAAAATACTTTGCAGTACTGTACATCAGTAACATAACATTGTAGGAGAGTGACTCTTTCTTTTGACTCGCAAGATAGGAAAAAATCAGCAGTTAACTTTGAAACGTGGTTTTCCGTTGTTTCTTGGATTGGAGAACCATGTCAAACACTTCACTTTCTATTTAGAAAGTGCACTTCACTGGCCTCRCCTTAGGTAGCAGAGCAGAAAAAATAAGTATAGGAATCAAATACAATACCAAAACTCCTTAGGGAGAAGTGAATACAGGTGTGTGTATGTGTATATCTATATATCTCAGGTATGATGGTGGGTGAGAGGAGACTGAGTACTTGAAAATAATTTTCTCGTCCATTATGTAGCGTGAGAAAGTCTGCTACCAAGGCATGCTACCTTTGTCCTTCAGCTGCTAATGCAATTGAATATTTTTGTCAACATCTGATTGAAGCTAGAGGCAACATAAGGATGTGCAATATAGGAAAAGAATGATTGAAGTGATTCTGAAAACTCTTGGTGTAAGCAGGTGACTTAACAAGCTCCCCTTGTCGGTTGGGCTCTGATGAATTGTCTGCGTGCTCTCTTTTTGCTCTCACTGTTGCCAAGTGAACAATGAGTGTGTTACCAAGCTAGCTTAAGGCGCCGCATTTTACTTTGCRGTTGGGATAGATTTAATGTCCCTCTGTGGTCAGTAACTCAGCTGATAACTTGTTCAAATGCAGTAAATCACTTGCTCCTGATCATTACCCCTTAGATACTGAAAGTAGATTTATGAGATCAACAGAGATCAGGATGGAGGGAGCTTGTCTTCCAGGGAAGCACATCTGGTTAGAGGAACTAAATACAAAAGAAGCTATGTGCATGTGCACATCTGTGATGAGGTGAAACTCTCCAGCTGTCTATAAACCAGATATTTTGTCTCAGGAAACCAGAATCCTAATCAATTGTAGATCCTCCAGGCTTTTCAGACATGAAATAAATATCATAACAGAAGAGTAATATTCATTTAACTATATTTGGCTCTACATTTTTTGTTGGTGCTGAAAATCAACTTCTCACTGTCCCAAGTGATGTGTGATGACATCTTTATTGTGTACTTTGTATTCATTCTGTGGGTTTGTCATCAGGATCCAATCTAGTCCTGATCCTGGATTTTGTCCAGGCAAGGCATGTCTTAGTTGGAGCCATGAGACGTTTCTCAGCGTACATGATTTCTGTTTGCACCTGTCTGAYGAGAAAATACTGCAAGGTTTGCAGCATCTTGTATTTTCAGATTACTGCTCTGTAAATAACAGATTTCGGTCTGTATGGTAGCAAGTAGTGTCTGAAAGGTTAATACTGTGAACCCCTCTTAGATGTATGTGGCTGTGCAGATAGAGCCATAGCTGACAATCAGCATAATTATTAAGTTAATGAAATTTCATTGTGGGACTCAGCTTCATTTCCCTGGTGAAGTAGGTTTGACTGTAGTTGGTTCTTGCTTAGGCAAGGTTCCTTCCCCCCTGCCCCAAGTGTGATTTGATGCCCTTGCTATTTTATGACTAGATTGTGTTGTTCTAACCTTTTATTCACTCAATCCAGACAAACACACATGCTTCAGTGCCTTCCTTTCCCCCTGGGACTTTTGTCACAGGCACAGGTTTTATGGTGAGGCAGTAGAATAGGGCTGTGTTATGTGACCTAAAGAGAGGTTTCTGTCTTGCTGCCACAGTCTGCAAGCAGGGTGCTCAGGGCCATGTGCAGTATCTGCAGGCCTGCACTTGACAGAATGGGGTAACACGATTCATTTCCGCTCTCTTGAGATGATACGTGGTTGATGGCAAGTGCTCACTCAGTTAATTAGACTAGCAGCTGTACTGGCTGCCTGTCTCAGAAATTTAAAAGGGCCCAGTGGGAGGGAATATAAACTTTTAAAATTTTACTGTTTGCTTTTGCGTGTTTGGAAGCCGGCGTGTGCAGTCTATATGGTATACTGCACTAAGTGCAGCATCCAATAAGCTTCTTTAAAGTTAAGTGTTCTATGATAAAATGACTAATTAAAGTATTAACAGATAAAAAGATAATTCAGGTTCTCATCCTGTTTGTGGTTTTGCAATGTCTTTTGTTTCAGGAGGCTTGGCTGTAAGTCTGTGAAGTGATGGGTAGATGCTGACCCACTTACAGCAGTTGCTGAGAATAAATACTGGCTAAAAGTTCACTACTTCTGGTTCTGAATCAGAAAAAAGTGGCTCTGGAAACCTTTYTAGGGAACCACTGGCAATACTCTTTTTGTCTTTTCTTGATTTTTTTTTTGTTTTTTTTGTTTTGTTTTGTGTTCCCACCACCAACATCTGCAGAGAAGCTATTTCTTTTTACCTGATTCTTTGTCTTTCAGAACAGGCTGGCTTGTACGTGAGAGACTTAATGGTAATCGTAGCTGAAGGACTCACTCTGTTTGGTGTTCAGACATTACTTTTGACATACTTCATTGCTCTAAAACACCTGACTGCTGGTGTTGAGAGTATCATACTGTTGGCACTGAAGGCTGCTTAGGTATCAAAAGAATCATGGCCTGTTGGGTCCATGGACTGTATTTTCTGCTTGTTTGGTACATCTGAAGAATTCTGTCCAGATAAATGAAAATATCTGAGTTAAGAGGACTTTGAAACATGTATAGATTGGTCAGACTCTGGAAAAAGATAYATTTGTATTAATATTAAATGTTACGGGTCTGTGCAGATATTAAGGTAGACAGGGTCCTAGGACAGTAGTTTGTTTTAAAAGTTGGTTGAAGTGTCAAAGCYGGTAAAACAACTGTGGAAAATTAGACATTGCCCTTAGTGGTTAGACATCCTGCATGTTGGCCTATGAATCTACTCTGGCATGTTCAGCGCTCATGTCTTGTATGTGCTAGAACTGAGCCATATGCTTTAGCACCAAACACTCGAGACTGAAGGACAGGCTTTGTATTTGATGTTTTTGTATTCTGTCAAACARCATCAATCCTGTTTGTAGTTAGAGTTGAGCAGATAAAATATATTTCATTTTTTTTTTGTTTTGTTTTGTTTTAAACAGTTGATATCTGGAGTTGAGGTGTAATAAGGGTCTTTTCTTTTGTGGCCCTTATTTTGGTGCTCTCTCTATAAATTATATGATCAAGGCAAGAAAATTATTCCTCATCAAGTCATAGCTTTGTTGTAGAAAAACAGTCGATGGCAGATCAACAGGAAAGCAGGAACACTGATCAAGTTAGTGTCTTGTACTTCGATTAAAATTTTCACTCCCAACATGTGGACAATGTTTTCCATTTTATCATTCATAGTGTTTAATCTGGTAGTGGCATTGATTAAATGTAGTTAAGAATTTTGATGCCTACTTATTGAGAAAAGGGAACAAAAATGTGTCTAGACTATGCCTGAGCTTTGGAGTGTGTCTGGGAGGGGCTTGCAGGAACAGTTCCAGCAGTGGATTGGCTGCATGCAGGAGTAGGCAAGTGGGTAAGTTCCATGAGTTTTGTCATGCTGTTGTACTCMCCAGTGAGGTAGTGCAACTATCCTGAAGAAGTCATCTGTGAGGACTTYGTTAGGCCAGAAGCCAAACAGAAGTGGTTTAGATGGGAGAAAGGAGGTATTTGATTTGTTTGACTTAAAGCTATGAACACAAACTGTAGTAAAAGAAAAGCAGTTTGTCCTGCAAGCTGTGAAGATACCGGGTTAGTATCCAGCAAACAGCGAAGTGGAAAGATGCCCTGCCGGGTGCTGCCCCTTGGGTCAGAAAGCGCCTCCTCTGCATCTTCCCTTGGCAGAGTGGGGCTGGGCAGAGCGATGCAGAAAACTGCTGGAAGCTCGGTTTGGCCCATATGCACTCTTTTGTCCCATCCTCATTAAATATACCACGTATCTCCCCATACCGAGGTGCCAGTCCTCACAATCAGTAGGTTTCAATGTGGAATTGAACAGATGTAACGGGCTTTTCTGTGAAAATTCAACAGTGCTGACTCAGACATTTCTTGTAAGTTGTAGAGCAAGTGCTTTTGACTAAAATATTCTTTTGTCTTCAGTTGTCCTCTGCAGTTTATTATTGTGTCTGGAAAATGCCTCCCTCTGCGAGTTGTGGACTTTCAGTTTAATGTCAGTACTCGTTAAAGTGTAGGAGCAGAAGAAATTTAACAGATTGGAGCTAAACTGCAGTAGATGGAAGAATTTAGTGCACCGTTCTAGGGGGTTTACTTGGGTTTAATTGATGCATGCAGCTTAGGTACGAATGGTATGTGTGCTTTATAGCAATGCCTCCTGGACATGTGTTAAAATAATCTGAACTCTCTCACCTCCGGCCAGGTGGGTCTGTACGTACAGTGTAACTCAATCTAATTGTTGCAGGCACTGAACAGCTGGGAGTTTATTGCCTTCATGAGTGCTAGGAGTGTATAAGAGCAATGCTGGCAGGATCCTTGCCCCAAGCAGCAGCTTGTGAGCTTGCTGCGGTGCAGCTTGCTGCAGAGAGGAAAGCTGGTGGTTAGGAATTTTGCACAGGTCTCTAGCAACCATGGTTGTGACTAGATCAGAGGAGGAGGATAGGTGGTTTGTGTTCGTGTTGGTCTCTGTTTCAACTGTAACTTGCCTACTATCTTGAGCTTGAGGAGTGTGCAACATAGTAATAAAACCTTCTGAGCCCTTTTCACCTTATTGGTTTAAAACGCTTTGTGTAGGGGTGTTATAATTCCTGTTCTATAAAGGGGAAAACAGACATTCGAGGGGAAGATGAAACTGCCTGATTTGGAGCTGACAGAGCCGAGACAAACATAGTTTTCTTGGTTCCTGTTCCTGAGCAATAAGCGCTACATTTCCAGTCTTACTTCTATAATAAGGCAGCTTTAGAAAGTAGTGCGTGATAAAAGGCAACTGTCCCATTTGTGCTTCTGCCCATTCCCAGCTTCACAGTAGCACTCTGAGCTTAGTGCGTACTGGAGGTATTTGTCCATCTTAAAAACAGTTTATTGTGGAGGTGAAGTGAACTGTCTTCCTTTGCCAAGCGTTCCTTCCTCAGAGCATGCAGAGATGTAGTCGTTGCTACCCAGTGTGCTGTGCTGACCTGAGTGTTCAGCTCGGAAAATGAATGTGTGTAGTGGGCATAAAGTCACCCTGACTGCCTGCGAAGGCATAAATACCAGCCTAAAGCTTTGGGGAGAAGATTTGTTTCTTTTCCAGGAAAAGAAACGAGCTTGTGGTGCAGCTTTTACTATACAAGAAATGTTTGGATATGCGTAAGAATGCTTTGTACCACACACTGTTGGATCTGCACAGTAGGTGCAAAGACCAGGTTCATAGAGTGAATGATAGCTCAGCATTCCCAGCTCTATAATAAGGTTTGCAACCTTTCTGTTCTTCTATTAGCATACTTTGAGCACTTCCACAGTGCTTAATTTTGCTCAGGACGAGGACAGCGTTGTCTTATGGGACTCCAGGAAGGTACCTGCCATCCAGMAGGAGTGGGTATTTGACAGCTCATCTGTGATGGTATGATGGGGAGAGTTTGGAGGTCAAAGCAAACATGCTAAAGAAGTGCTGCCTTCCTGAGCACAGTGATTTTTGCTTTCCCTTCACACTGGACCCAGACCAGCTTCTTGCCTGGTTAAGGTAGGTAGGGTTGTGCTTTTTGCCACTTGGAGTGAATACCCGTGGAGTGGAAGATGCTTGGAGTTAAACACCAGTAGCTTGGTGGTGTTGGTACGATTCACTTCTCACATGTGTTGCTGCACCTAGTGACAGATCACACTGAGGAATCAATTAGATCATTTCTCTCCATGCATGCCATACCTGTTTTTGCAAGAGGCCTTTCCTGCCAGCAGACTCTGCATCTACRGAAACTGATTTTTGATGTTTTTATGCTGAACCTCTCTGAAGAGCAGCACTCATTGCTTCTGTTTGTCGAAGGAGCAGCATGAGGCAGTTCTGAATGAAAATATGGAAACAGTTTTTAAAGTGTGTCCTACTAGCTGGAGGCTTATTGCAGTCATGCGTAGAATCACATCCTGTTGGGAGTGAAGATGGTGAGGGGTGGTAATGCTGCTTGGCTAGAGATATACCTTCTCTCACCATATCTCTAGCTGAGAGCTGCAGCAGAGTATGTCCCTGTTTTGGAAGAAACAGGACCAATGTGGTGATTCTACCAGTTCTCACCTTCCAGCCCATACAGTTTTGAGGGAGAAATTACTAGTGGGAGCTGGTCTGAGACTGGACTGTTGTAGCAGCCTCGAGCAGCTAAAGTTAAGAACCTTCTGCCAGTCAGAGCTTTCCAGTTTGCACAGATCAGACTGCCTTGTGACTGATTGCTGTTGCTCTGATCATCTCTGTCCTGCAGTCTTTTCACCTCCATTTTCTCAATCCTGTCTGCCCATCTGTCCCTCTTTTTTACTGAGGGGCATGATAGAGACTTCAGTTAGAGATAAACTAATGGTAAAAATAACAGAAAAAGAATACTGATGGAAGGGGCACAGAGACAGAAAAAACAGCACCATTATGTTTTCTGTTGCGAYCACACTGTTTGCATTTTCTTCACTTCTCTTGTGTTGAGATCCTTAACTCTGTGCGACAGGTACTACCTGCCAGTCTACACCTAATTGCAGCGGGCATGCTTTTATTGGTCTAATAACATGATTAATATTGCTAGKACAAATATATGATTTGTTGGTGCTTAGGCTCCTCCTAAATCAGGGAGGAACATTCTATACTTTTCTTGCAATCGTTCCCTTCTGCCCCAAAGAAATAAAAACTTTAATGCTAGGTATCTTAAGCCGCTCGTTCTGAAGGAAATACAGGCTTGTATGAATTTCTACATGCCCTGTAGCAGCACGACAMCTAGGCAGTTTGCTCTCTGAAGAGTTGCATGAAGTAGTTAGGAGTGAATGTCTGCTTTTCTGGGAGCACTAATGTGTTCAGAAAATCTACCAGTGTGCAAATGATTCTGTCTGGGAGATCGAGGAATAAAGAATGTGGAGATCACTCGTGGTCTACCTTGGAGCATTAAATATCAGCCACAAGACAAACCACTGGGAATAGTAGGTTTTTCTTGTGTTTTTTTTTGTTTGTTTGTTTGTTTGTTTTAATACCTGGACCACTGTTTCACCTTTTTCTGCTGCTAAACTTCCTTCCCTTGTCCAGTGACAGCCAATTGGCAGCTAAACTGTAAATCTGTCAGAGGATGCAGTGTAATTAAAGAGGAGACATCTCTCCAGCACTGCTGTGTTTTCTGGTCCCTAGAGAATTGTATCCCAAGAATACTCTGAAGTTTGTATGATAAATAGCAGCCAGTTCCACCAGGAGACTATGCAGTGTGGAAATAATGTAAGTGTGCACACTGTCAAAGGCTGCAGAACTGGAATGTTTCAGTTGATACTTTATCATTTCTTTGCTGTTCAAATATGCTGAAGAAGATGCCAGTGCTTCATGAATACCAAACACAAGGTAGTTCTTTTATTTTTTTATGATACAGAGATCTCAGAGCACAGCAGTTCAGAAATTTTATAAGAGCTTTAACCATTCCTTCCCTCCTCCCCAAATGTACTGAGTACTGGCAGATATCCCACTAATAAAGGCAGGCACAGTGTAAAAATAAGACATTGCCAAGGTTCAGCTGTGGCATGCTGGTGTCCTGAACTAATGATGGCAGAGTTGCTGTTCTATTGCCCATAAGGGAGAGAGTGCGCTTAAAAGCTACTGTCCCCTGTTGTCTCTAGGAACAGCTGCCTGTGGAGTGGCAGCTTTGCAAAGTGAAATTCCAGCTGTTACTCAATAGCTCAGGAGACCAGTTGCCTATAAGYTTGCCCCAGAGACGGCATGGGCTTCCAAAGATGGAGCAATATAAAAGCCACAACAGAGTAGTTTACAGCGAAAGGCTCTGTTATTGTATTGCTCAACAGCTTAGGCTGGATAATGATGAGTTTTCTTGTTGCAGATGTATGGGAAGGAGCTGTACCATGTACAACTCTAGCCTTGATAGTGTGTGTGCTGGACAGTAAGAGTCTGGCTGTGCAGAACCAGGATTGAATCCAGGCTTTTCAAGCTCCTCTTCCTCAGGCTACCTGCAGGTTCAGGAAAGCAGCTCTAAAAAAAAAAAAAAAAAAAAAAAGATCAGGTTGGAAAAGAATTTTTCATAGTAGAGGGGTTTTTTTAAACAAATTGAACTGTTGAACTTCCTCCTCTAGCCAACTGAGGAGTTGTCCATTTGACTTTAGGGGAATGAAGAAGGAGATGTGAAATCTTTCTTCTCTTAAATGTCCTTTGCTTCTTACCGCAGTGGCAGCTGGTTGCTGGTTTGCTTTCCCTGGGTGAATCCCAGCTGTGATTGCAGGTGCCGCTCCACTGGCTCAGATCTGAGCAGGGACTTCTGAGCAGGCGGCCCATGTGAAGTGCTTCACAGCAGTGGATACAAATGAATGCTAAATCTGTTCCCTGGTAAATGTTGGAAGCATGTGAGTGCACTGAACCCCACCGAGCTGCCAAACCTTCTGTCAAGCCAGAAGTTAAGTTGTTGTAAGTCTGTATTCCCACTTTTTTCCCCAATAGCTTGTAGTGTGTCCTGTAGGAGTGTAAATATGACTGCAGTCAGGCATGAAACATGCAACTTGAAAGCCGGAGTGCTGGAGAGGCTGGGTAATGGAGAGTGAGATAGTGACTCACAGGAGCTGCTTCCTGTGTCAAATCGAAATGGGAAAAGTCTGGGCATGTCTCTGCCTTCCACTTTGCTCTTTGCCAGGGGGAGGAGAGTTATGAAATGCTGACAGGGGCCCTGCTGAATTTGCATCGCTGTCAAGGCAAGCCAGACTGCAGAGTGCCCCTGCACCCCAGCCTAAGTACATACTGCTGCTCTAAGTAACCACTGGAGTGACTGTCCCTGTGTATGGATTGGGTCCGTTATGTTGACAAAGTGCAGCTGGAAATGTTGCAATGAATCTGCAGATTCTGGCTGGTCTCACTTTTTTTTTTTTTTTTTTTACTCTTTCTTCCCTGTCTTGTTTATGCCCCCGCTTCTTCCCCTTTCTTTACCTACATTTACAGAATTAAGCATGCTTCTAGGTGGGTTTGCTTTCCACCAGCTCTGTCTGGCAGTGTTGAATATCACTTGCTTCTGAACTCAGTTAACTTCTCTTAGCTGTGATGAGGTCTTGAGAAAGTAGCAGCAAACCCTCCTGGCAGTGAGAGGTATGGGAGGAAGGAACCTATTAGAGTGCATCTGAGGGAGCTGGAGTGAATTTTCCTGCTGATGAATATGAGAGYGAAAGCTCTAGCTGCTGCTGCAGTGTAATTTGGCCAGGCAAGTGTTCTCCAGGCATCTGTCAGTGCACATCTTCGTGCCGAGCACTGACACGGGCTCTTCTTATCATGAGCCCTTGCCTCCGCACTGGGTCTCATGAGTACTGCCCCAAGTAGGCTAGCAGCAAAATCTAGCCTGAGGAGACTTTGCTGTCTTGCCATTTGTCTTCTCAACTGCACCTGAAAAGTAGAGTAGAGGCTGAGGAAATACTTCAGCAGAAGTTTGTTGTATTTATTTATTTTAATTTTTTATTTTAGTTTGCATTGTGGATTTCCCAGACATGTCTTGATCCTGCTAGAAGGGAAGGGAAGTGTGCTGGTGCAGTCAGTGAGAGAAATGCAGCAKTGAGGTAGGGCTGATCAGTGTTCCTACTACTGTGCTTGGGACACGAAGTGAGTGCATGCATTATCTCTAATGATCTAAAGGGAGCTGAGGGCTAAAGCCATTATGGAAGAAGTTAAAGTAGTGGCTGAAATGATTGATCACTACAGGTAACAGCTGACTACAGAATTTCAAACCAGACTGGAGATCAACATGAATAAACTGTCAGCTTCTATACAACAGGCAACAAAGTCACCTAGGGCAAAGTATCATGCAGTACTGGTTTTAGAACGAATCAAGAGCTGCTCTTTTTGAGTAGGATATGGCTGGGATTTCCAAGTTCACTGTGTCTCTGCTACAACACTGAGCAATTTGCAGCCTGTTCCCAACCTGACAGTAATTCCCTTTGGCACAGCCTGGAGCCCAGCCCCACATCTGCTGTGACAAATGCACCCACGCTTAGGGCAGTGCTAGTGTTTGCAGTTTCCAATAAGCATGTGACTGAATCAACACAGGCCTCTCAGCAGGGAGGTACCTTTGGCAGAGCAAGCAATATAATACACAGAGGGAGGAAGTATTGCTTGGAGTACTGTGGCTCCATGTGCACTGGCTCAGGTGGGTGAGGAATTTCTGCTGCATCCATAGGCTGTTCCTGAGACCTGTGAAAATGTCTTTGTTTCAGGGCCATCATCAATCACTTCAACCCGAAGATAGAGTCTTATGCTGCAGTGAATCACATATCGCAGCTCTCCGAAGATCAGGTAAGCCAGATGTGTGGTGGTTTTTTTTTTTCTTCATTGTGACCTGTGAGTATAGGCATATTAGAGCACTTTGCTTACTGGGGGTGGTGATGTTGCAGAAGTTTGAGGGATGAAGATGGGRCTAGCTTACTCCTTGCTTGAGTGTGGGGTGTAGGTGAGGAGAGAAAGAAGGCTGGCCTTAGCCAGTCTTACCACCACATGCAGGCAACTTGGTCCAGYGAATATAGAGGGAACAGAGGATGATGGGGGTGGGGAGAAGATGTAGCACTGTCAGCAAGTGTGGTTAAGGACCCTGAGAATACTAGTGTTTAGGCAGGGGTAGGAAGTTCTTGGCAGTAAGCTTAATTGTCAGAGAAATGTTAAACTTAGCTTGATTTGCTGTGATATTAGGCAAATGGTTAGTAGAAATTTTCTAGGGTAATTGAATTCAGTGTCCTGAACAGCTGTTTTAAACAGATTTTGAAAAGAGAAGGCTCTAATAAAGAGGGTAGTAGGGTTAGGTTTTTCTTCCTTAATTTAGCTTGATTTCCTCTCTTTATGTCCTGCTTGTATTGCATAAATGTGTAAATGTGGCTTCTTGAAAAGAGGCTCCCATGCATGGTCTCAGGAAGAGAACAGATGACCTGCTTCCCAAAATACAATATTGAAGTTGCATGTTAATCACTCTCGGAGARGTGAATGATTGCAGGAGCCTGTGGTGGACAAAGTACAGAGCTGCAATGCAGATTGAGTTGAACCTCCCAGACAAAGCTGAGTCAGCATTTGTGGACCTTCCAGGACAGAAATTGGGTACGCTGTTTGGGACAGACGCCTAAGTTGCCTTGCTCAAGGATAGAACTYATGCTTCTATCTATTAAAAAGTCCTGACCACATTTTTCTCTATAGTTCATTTTGGTCATTACTTGATGCCCTCCCTTGCTTCCCGCTAACCTTTCCATGTGTTATTGTACTTGATCTGTAATCAAGTGTTTAGGTAACACCCCAAAGCCTTGGTTTGAATGCTGCACTAATGCAGAGAAGAAATGTGACTCCTACTGCTTTTTATTCTCTTCTTGGTAGAGCCAGCTGGAAGAACACTGGTTTAATTTGCTCAATTTTTATGTATTGTTCCGCCTCTGAGAGTCACTGTACCCACAGTTATGCTCTATAGTGGTTCGTGTTATAAATCCTCATTGATGATATACTGATTGCATCAACTCAGGCCYCTGAAAAAGAAAAGCCCTTGATAGTGCAGTTTAAAATGGGAACTTGGATAGGGGAGACTTTTGCATAGCATTTAAGTAGTCTGAAAAAGGAAAGGAGTTTTTTCTGCTGTCAGCTCTGTGTAGTATTCGTCCCTCAGCAGCAGTTCGGTGAGGTCAGATTTAATCCTTTCTTCTTGTGTGCTATTCTTTAAATAAAATCTCAAGCAGCAGGCAGATAATAAAATCGGTGCTGATGCATGGAGCATTTTGAGGAAGATGATTAGGAAGTTGAAAGACAGATTTCTTTTTTTTTTTTCCCCTCTCTTCTTCATACTTTCTCCCAATGTAGGGAGGACATCAAATACAGCAAAACAATAACAAGCCCTGTTGAACTGTGGAGGATGATGGAGATGTTGCTGTTGTGAGAGACTGTGTGGCGTCATTGAGGATGTTTAGTTGACTTTCTGCAATTTACTGCATAAGCAGGAAAGAGATGGAGAGAACTTGCTTCTACTTCTAATGAGCCAGTAAGCTCAGGTCTGTGTTTGGACCACATTTTCCCCTCCATTGGTGGCCATACCACGTGGTAGGTAGGTGATAGATAGCGAGCGGYAGATGGCTGAGATCAAGTAGAGTAATTGAATTTGTTGTTTCATTCTGTTAGTTATCCAGTATGTGGGGGTCAAGCTTGCCTTTTGGCCTGGTCTCTGTCCTTTCTTTCCTTCCGTCTCTACCTTTTGTCTCTGCATGCATGGTCACTATGCTCACTTAAATCCCTTTCCCTCTTCTCTCCACAAATGCTATTTGCTACACAAATCCATCCTCCTTTTCTGTCCTGTCTCCTGTCCTGTTTTCTGAAGTGTACCTCACTGAAGCTTTTTATGCTGACACTTAAAATTGAACTTTTGTATCAACACACAGATGTTATGCTTGGGACTGGTCATTCCCTCCTTTGAGCTGTTATTTCAGCAGTTTCAGGAGACTAGTACTTCTTTTTTTGGGAGGATTTGTTTTTATAATAATGAGAACCAAACTGTTTTTCTTTTTTTTTTTTAATTTTTATTTATGAAGCATTCTTTCCCAGAAACTAGTCAGTGACGAGATTCTCATATGGCTGTTCATACTCCTCTGTGGTACCTGAGCATCCCCCATTAATCAAGCATGGCTTTGACATAGTCCTGTCTAAGGGGGATTTTCCAACTGCTCTGAGTTTGTTCTGCTTCACTTGAACTTACTTAGTTTGTGGACTCTTACTTCACCCTGTGTGAACTGTTCCAGCACCTGCTCGTGTTTTGGATTTTTTTTTTATTTTTGTATTTATTTTTAATATCCTTAAAATAGATCAACTGAGAGAAGTTTTGTTCTGTCTTGTTCTTTCCTAATCCTATTGAAAGCTTTATTTCCTTGTTAATCACTAATGTCCATTTGTTTTTATCTGTCATTTAAGTATTTTTTCTTACTTATAAGCATTAATGTTAACATTATTACATGCTGAAGAGCTTCATAGGCCCGTGAAAATGGTGAACGTGGGACTGATTTTAGTGGAGGAAGGTTGTTAATGAGCTACTGCCGTTGCAATCTTCAATCCTAAASGTCTTCAGGAATGGTAGTTTTAATATACAGACCTGTGCTCTAGGGGGGTATATTCACAAGGCTTTATGGTACTGCTTTGTTAACTATTGTRTGTTTTATCCAGTGTTCTCCCCAGAACTTCTGATATGAAGGCCTTTCTTTCTATACTCTCTTGAGTTAGGAGTGTGCCTGGGTTATGCTGTATAGGTCCAACACTACTTTTTTTCCCATCAGACGCTCTTCGTGAGATGGCAACAGTATGCAAGTGCTCCATTTTGAAAGCTTCCTGGAAGTGAATGGGAGATCCCCAGAGTCAGACAAATGCCAGGGTATTGACTAAGGACTATGAGCCTTCTCAGTCTATAAAYGCTATGTGATCCTTGTCAGTGCTACTCTGTAGAGTCTGTTTGCCAAAGTAAACTCATAATCCTTCCCAGCTTTTAGTTATTTTAAGCTTGCCGTAGGTCCTTCACCACAAAGCAGAGAAGGTGTCTTTTAGTGAAAGGTATTTTATTGGTCTCTCCCCTTCATTTGCTAATTGGCTAAATCTGGCTTCAGAGTTAATTTATGTTTATATAGTATTCTCCCTCTCAAGACTTGCAGCTTCTTGGCAGGACATGTGAGCAGAATTGAAAGATGCTGGACTGTCAAAGACATGCCATTAACTGTCATGTAGTTTTAGCTCTCCCATGCAAGTGATCATTCCCAAGTCTTCAAAAGATGTTTGGGTCCCTTCCCAAGTCAAAAGGCAGAATAACCTTCTGTAAAATGGCTTATCTGTGCTCTCCAGATGACTGGATTGCCTTATACTTAATACATAAAAGCAGTAGACTTTCTCTGTGCTGTCTGACTTGAGATGCTCACAACATCAGAAGCAGTTAGCGAAAACGGGGGTCAAGGTGGTGAGAAAGCCACACAGGAGTTGCTCCAAAAGAGCAGAAACAGACAGATAGAAGAGCTGATGATACAGGGCAGGAGTGATCTGGATGGGGTCTCACATTTGCCTTTTCTGGATATGAAAGAAGAGCTGTAYGCAAGAAGGCAGCTCTCTGCCTGGTAGTGATGTTGTGCAACTATTTTAGAGAGGCTAAAGCGAGGGGAATGCAATACTGCTTTGGTGAAATCTCCTCAGAGCAGGAATGTCCTGCAGTGCCTTGTATGCCAAGCAAATCTTGTGCCAGTTTGCTGGAGAATTACACARGTAAATTGCTCACTAAGGTCTCATTTTCTCCTTGGCACTTGTTCTCCATATGATCTCCTCTACAAGGCTCTTAAAATGTGCATAACTGAAATGGCAGACATGTAAGACTTAWGATGCTTGCTAGTTGGAAATATTTATGTGCTTTTCTGATGGAAGTCTCTTTYTTCACAGCTGCAGCAGAGACTAGGTAGCTCAGGTTTGGGCGTGGTATAATGTTCAGTGTAAAAGACTTGTGAACACCTGTACTGTGTGTATTAGTCTGGTAACTGCAGATAAAAAGTGCTGAGACAGAACAGATTGTAGTGGAAGAGTGGAACAACTGTATTGCTTTTGAAGTTATGACAAATATATGTACCACGTGGCTTGTTCCACACTTTAAAACCCTTAGAACTCAGGTAGCTGCAATCCAGTTTTGATCAGGCAATCTCAGAAGGCTGTCTTGCTTTGGTTGAGCTCTTATCATACTCCAGTTGTTGAATCTACTTTTCTTCAGTGCTGCATGGCCTTCTGTTACCAGGTGGGGCTTTGAGGGACTAATCCAAAGTGCAGCACAGGGAGCTTCCGTCAGTGACTTGTACAGAAAGTCACAAAACTCTGCAATAGTTTTTAGATACCCTGAACTATTCTGTGAACCACAGCTGTCATGGTTTATTCAACTTAACCCAGTTTCCATAACTATCGGCAAATCCACTACCGGTTACAAAATGCTTTGTCCATTTTTAGCACTGCTGGCAGTAGTGTTAAGAGTTAAAAGCCTGTTGGAATGTATGTGATTGACTGCTTTTAAAATGCTGAGTACCATCAGTGCTAAGTACTACTATAATAATTCCTCCTAATCTCTTACATCAGTRTAGCATGTTCTGAGGGCTTCAGGAATAATTTTAAATGGTTTGGATGTAATGCTGCTTCACTTCTGAAATGCAATGGGCTTTGGAGTAGAAAGTATCAAGCTTGCTAGTGCAATATTGCATGCAGCAGTAGGTATGTGAAACTCCAGTTAAGGGGACACCAAAGCAAAACCCTAATTTTAATTCTTTGCGTCTTTGCCAATTAGGTGAGAATGTTGAGTTTCAKGGTTTCATTACAGACACCTACTCATGATAAATAGCTTGAAACAGAATGTATTGCTTAAACAGGAAGAGCTGAGCTGCCCTAGTTGAGATTTGAATCGTTGGKTTATAGGAGTCTATGTATTTAGGCGCTCTCCTGAAGACATCCTGCTAGTTGCCTAGCTAATGGGGGTTTTCTGGTTTAAACCTTCCTCTTCTTTTGGTTTACCAGAGAAATGTCTCTGCATCTGACTAATATCTTAGACTGCTTTATGCAGTGTGGCAGGATGAATGGGTCTGAAGAGGCTTCAAGGACTGTGAGCTTTACAAGGAGCCTTGAAGCTGGAAGTGAGCTGTGGAGCTCACTTTTTGGTGACTTTCTGTGAAGCACCCTTTATTAATATGCAGAATGCACTGAAGTACGTGTYATTAGAGTGGGGAGGCAATATGTAGTAGGCCCTTAGAGTGTCCTAATTCAGTCCCAAAAATCTCAGCTAAGAAATGTGAGAAACTCTACAGTTCTCTTGGGCTCGGCACAAATGTGTCCTAGCACCCTGCCGACTGGTTAGTGACAGTAGCTGCTGTGTGCCTCTATATGATGGGCAGTGTGACCCTGGATCGCCTCAACTGTTCCTGGAGTAGAGGAGTCTTTCTGCCCTTTGCACATTGTAAGTGCTTAGGCATATCTCATTTCTTAAGACTTTTTTGAGCTGTCTTTCTGAGTAGATTAAAGACTATCTCAAAGATACAAACTGGTAACAGTAAGTCTGTTAAACTTCAAAGCAAGGCTTACCTTCATTCAATTCTCATGGCTTGTTTTCATCTGCTTCCCTGACTCTCACAAGCAGAGTATCACAGGGATTGATAAATTCCTGAAAACTTGCAGCCCAGGTGACCACTGGGCTGGGGACTTGTTTTAGAACAACTGTCTTCCTGAGCTGTTGTTCGCTATTAATTGCAATAGGGTAAAGTCTTCTGGGACTAGTTAGTTTTTTGTGCTGGGACTACTGAGGCAAGACTAGGGAATATGAATTATGAGCTTAACTTGGATCAAAACAGGGCATGTGCTGAGCAAGAGCTATTGGTGTAACTTGGTAATAAGCTCCCATTCCATACTGTGGAGAAAAGCTGTTGCTCTAATTCCAGTGCTCATCCTGTACTCCAGGTGTGTGTATTTCAGAAAAYAGTTGCTGCAAGAAAGAAAGCAGCTGCCTCGTAGATTTGTTTTATATTTGTTACTGATTATATTGGAAAATTAGAGGAATTATAATAATTAGAGGAAGGGGCTGCGGGCTAGGGTAATGAATTCTTCCCTAGCTGTCACGGTGCTGCCTTGAGCAAATCTTGCCCTGTGTCCTCCTGTGCGAGAGAGCTGCTGAGATGGAGCCCTTGGGGAGGTAGGCAGTGTCTGAAAAGCACTGTGTGATCTGCTGAGGAAGGCTGCAGTGTAAGCGCAAAGCAGTGTTATAGATTGCCATCACCGCTAAGCGCCTGCATAGGACAGAGAGAGCTCCGCAGAGGATTGCAACAGCGTGATCAAAACAGGCTGTATTTATAAAGATTAAATTACAACTTTCCACATCTGTGATTAAAGGAAGAGTTGTCARCAGCTGGCTTGTGCAAATGCATGATTCAATTTGCATTTTATAAAATTTCAGATTGGGTTTTTTTATTAAATCCCTTGTGAAATTTTGGGAACAATAGGCAGCAACTGCTGCCAGGTGCCTAGTGCATACAGATACCATGCAAACTTCTTTTTTATCATTTTTGTAAAGCTGAATTTTTAGCACTGTACTTTGTAACAATAGTCTTAAACTCTAGCCTAAGCTTTCTAATACTCAGTCACCTCGGCTCTACTTGGGATTCTTAAAAGGAGGCAGGCTATAAAGTACTGTGCTAATTATAAATGGTTATGTGGCTTTGACTAACCTTTCCTGGAGTCAACTTCTCATGCAAATGGGAACAGGCAACCAAACTTAATCTGGAGCTTCTTTTGGAGAAACCTCTTGCCTTCAGAGATTGCCAGTGTCCCTCCTCGCTGGTAGTATCTTGCTGTAACAGACTGATTGTTTTCTACCTTCCTCCTCCTAGCTGGAGCTGCAGCTGTTTCCCAAAAGTAGCAACGACCCAATTTGTCATGATTTCAAAGTGGGAAGCAAATTGTGCTGTGCAGTCTCCATGTCTCCCAGAGCAGGAGAGTAAATGCTGCTGAGCTAAAGGTGCTTCATCTGCTCAGCAGGAAGAGATGTGGATTTTTTTTTTTTTTGACTCACTAATAGTTGATGCTTGAGTGTTAAGASAGCAAGTTCAAATTTCTTGTCCACACCAGGAAGCTCAGAGGCAAATATTTTAAAAGGAGAAAAAGGCATCTATGTGTGTCACTCTTCCTATCTTCAGGGGAGATCTGAGGCAGGCAGCAGGAATGGTCAGGAGCTAATAGGTGTCATTCAAAGAGAGCAAGCAGGAGRATGTCCGGAGGTGGAACTGGCGAAGGAGCTGCAATGGCCAAATGCCACAGGCTGTAAGTCAATTCCTCTGCTTTAGTCAGAGCCTCTTGGATTTTCTCGTAGCTTAGTTAAGGCACTAATAAGCTCCCCAGGAGGTAAGAACTGCTAGCACACATGCTGGTTCAGCAGCAGCATCAGTTCAGCTGACATGAGAGCAGTCCTGTGCAAGGATATTAACTCTTAGCCTTGATTTTGCATTTACCTAAGTACCTGTTTGTAAGAACTTTTCTTTCACAAACCACAGATTTAAGTTTGCCATTAGTACTTCTTCAGAGCAGGAGTTGCTAACAGGGAAAGCATATTCCAGAGTCTCTGATGAGAAGCTGATGAAGCAGGCTAGCTCATTGTTTCAAAGTATCTAGGRTTTCTAAAATAAGCTAATGCAGCCCAGCAACCACCGCTTGCAAAAATCTTTGCAATTGTGTCACAGTTACATCAGTGGTAGTTGTAAACTAGAAAGCTTTTCTCTTCCATGAAAGCACAAATTACTCTAGAATGACCTCTGGAAGGAGGACAATAAGTATGGGAAATCTGCTAATATGTCATTAAAATCTGGAGAATAAGAGGCAGTTTGTAGGAGACTGGCTGAGTCTTGTAATTGGAAAGCTTGCCACTAAATGTTACTGTGTACAGAATCCCACTAATTAAATATTATGCTTAAGGTTTATTTATGGACAAAACCTGCCTAGTTTCCCAAGTGGCTTTTCCTCAATAGTTGTAATTCAGCAGATTATATTTGAGTTGGATGGGATGGGGAAAAAAAACCAACAATCATACAATCTTACTCTTGGACTTCGACTTCTCAGGTCATGCAGGGTTGGGGCTGTGCTATACAATGCAGACCCCATAAAGGTGGAAAGCTTCTTGCTAGTGCTTTCCCTCCTACTTGTGATGGCATGGGCCTGCTCATATCCCACTAATGACCAATCAGATCTGAGACATGGCCCGCAATTAAATGTGACTCTGAGAAGGACATAGCATCTTTCTGGCAATGACATCTAGCATCATGGAGCTACTGGAGAGAGTCCAGCATAGGGCTACGAAGATGATCTGAGAGCTGGAGCACCTGCCCTATGAGGAACGGCTGCGAGAGCTGGGCCTCTTCAGCCTGGGGAAGAGAAGGCTGGCGGGGGATCTTATCCATGTGTACAAGTACCTGAAGGGAGAGTGTCAAGGGGACAGGGCAAACTATTTTCAGTTGCCCTGTGTGACAGGACAAGAGGCAATGGGCAGAAATTGAAGCACAGGAAGTTCCGCCTAAATGTGAGGGGGAGTTTCTTCCCTGTGGGAGTGACAGAGCACTGGCACAGGCTGCCCAGAGAGGTTGTGGAGTCTCCTTCTCTGGAGATCTTCAAGGCCCGCCTGGGTGCAACCCTGTCTAACATGCTCTAGGTGACCCTGCTGAGCAGGGAGGTTGGACTAGATGATCTCCAGAGGTCCCTGCCAACCTTACTGATTCTATGATCTGGGAGCAGAGAGGATTACTGGCATCACAAGCCCAGCTAACTTTTTTTTTTGGCTGGCAAGTGCTATACTGACTCTGAAAGGGTCTGTGCAGACAGAAGTGAGCCAGCTCTGCCCGTAGTCCGAGCTGCCTCTGAGCCATGTGAACATGTTTAGTACAGTGCCAAGCCAGGATCAGTGATATCATGGTAATTCTGCATGGTTTCTCTGGAAACTGCTGTCAGCTCCCTACTGGTTATATATCTTTAACATCTGTGAAGCAAGTACCCTAGATAGCAAACCATTGCTTCTCCTGCAAGATGCCAGTCTTTTCACTTAAATATTGGGTTGTCCTTTGCTGACTTCTCCTATTTCTGTCAAAATTAGTGTTCTAAACCCAGCACAAAGCAATCATTATGTGAATATGGAGGTCACACAGAGCCTACCTTCAGATTTCTGTCATTTCTGACAGCAGTTTTCTTTCTGAGTGTTTAAAGGAAGGTTGTGTTCAGTTAGCTAGAGACCAAGTCTCCCTTTCCATTCATCTACACTGGAAAACACATACTTCTCCCCAAACCTAGATACCTGCCTTTGCTCAGCTGTATCATACTGGTGGTTTTCTGGAGTCAGACATCTGTCTGACTTGCACAAAATGTTAGTTGTYGTTCTCCCACTAAGGTCTATCAGTGAAGTAGTAATGGTGACAAGATGCAACACAGAATGTGGATCTAGACGGAGCTTTGCATGACCATATCTGTAGTTTCTGTCCATCTTACTTAAAGTAAGTAGTCATGAGTTACACTGTAGACTTTTTTAGGCCTCATTTTGTTTGCAGTGAGTGCTCTTTTTGTTTAATGTCTTGAAGCAGCAGGACRGGAGAAAAATCCCAGCTAAAAGAAGCAGAAATACAGATTTGTGAAGGAGCCAAGGCAATCATGATGGAACTTTGATTTCCTTTCTATATTTTGTTTTCTGAATCCAGCCTGCTTGGTAACTACTTTCTTTGCTGGAAAATTTCTACCAAGTAGCTGATGTTCCTGAAAACTAACTATTTGATGGAAGCATCTCACTACAGACTCTTAATTCTCACCTCAGCTATAAGGATGTGCTTTTCTATTTCAAGTGATGGACTTATTTAATTACAGTACCACCTACCAGTCACTTTTTAGGCAAAGAAATGAAACTTAAGTCTGTTGCTGGGCTAGACTCCTCTTCTYAGAAGAATAAAAAGAAAGCTACAGTAATGCCTCATCTCAGCCTTCTTTGCAGATACCTAAGCCTATGACACACTTTGCAGAATATTAACATGGTGTAGACTTATTATCTTCAGCTGATGACAGTTCCCCATGTCATCCAGTTTTGCTGAGCTTTCCTTTCTCAGTAGTGCTCAGAGGGATAATATTCCAGCACTGCTTGAGTCTAAAAAGGGTCTGTCATGATTTGGTATGTTGATGTTTCAGGAGCAGGAATGAGTAATGCTATACTAGTAAGTAATAGGGCTAGGCAGTTAATGTCACAGCAGATGTCTCAGCATAAAGAAATCGGTCACTGTCCTGGGACTGCTGACCACTCTTATCCTAATCGCTCACTAGGAAGTTGGTTGTCTGAACAAGAAATTTGTAGCCTTGTCTATGTACAGTGTCCATTTGGGGGGTAGCCTTGTCCCTCATCCTTATTCAGAAATCCTTCAACTGAGTGAAACAGTTTTAAGATGGAGGCAAGAGGATCCCCTGGTCTGTTGTGAGACCTAGATTGAAGCTGCAGTGCTTTTCATACAAGAGCTCATAACTCAGTGTGATCTGAGCTTATGTACRTTAGGGAGAGCTTTCCTCTGTGATGTGTTCAGAAAAAGCCAGGTTAGGGTAGTTGAAGAAAAATGTTCAGCTGGTTTGATCCTGGCATCTGTTTAGAAAACAAATGATGCAAACCCAAACAATTTCAGAATTTTGAGAGAGAGTGAGAGCTTTTATTTTGATAGCTTTCCCCTTTTAAAATGAAAAGAATGAAAACAAAAAAGCACCTCCGTGCACTCTCACAAAAAGCTTTGTTTTTTCAGCTCTGAACAGATCATGAAAAAGTGAATGAAGACTCTGGAGTGCCACCCCAGTAATCTTATGTAGTGTACCCACGTGTTCTCACAGACCACTGCAGGTTCTTCTGCCCTGTCTCTTTTTACGTAGTACAGAAAAGATGCTGCAGAAAATATCCACAAAATATTTAAGATCATACCCCTCCCTTCTCTGTTACTTGAAAATGTGATTAGATCATTCTGGTGCTATGTGCCACCTCCTGACAGATCTTAATGTCCTTTAGGGTAATGGTGAGTGACATTTCAGATTTCAGACTTCTCTTACTATATGTAGCACCTGATGTTTCCTTCTGTCTGGGTCTGGAGTTGTTGTCCTGGCATGTTATTGAGCCTAGGTTTTCCTCTGCCCTTGCTTCTTCTGTGTGGTGGCCACATGCCATCATGCTGCTGACAGCACACACGTTTGGGAGTTTTCCTTTACTGGAGGCATATGCCTCTTCTGGCATTTTGTGTTCTTCTGTTTTTCAACATATGATGGTAGAATATAAAGTAGGTCACTATTTTTTTTTTCTAGCTGTCTCCGTTCTGCAGCTCTTGTGATCTTTGAATTCTTCCTGAACATCAGATAGTTTTGGGGGACTCATGTGACTGGGGTGGTTCAGCAGGCTCTTAAAGCCTCAGTAGTCGTCTTTGGATCGGACCTTAACAGAGCGCTAGAGACGTCCTCTTTCTTCTTAGCTTTTGTTTGCCTTGGATACCCTGCTAATTAGTGCCCTCGACATGTTTTAGAGAGAAAGAAGAGTGGCAACTTTCCTGATATACGGCCCTCGCTTGCTATTCTGATGTATCCTGTGGCTGCTGCCAGTCCTGCCCTCCTGTTCCCTCTGAGCTGACTGTAGCTGGCAGTTGTCGCCTAGAAGCAGTAAATCAAGTGAACAGCTCTACTTATTACCATTTATAAAAATGCACCAAACAAAAGGCACAGTCACAAGTCAGTCCCTAAACAAGCATATGGAGGGAATAATCTTACCTGGGTCAGACCAGTTCAGGCCACTGTAGATTTGCAACAAAACTCAAAACCTTAATATACCAACACTGAAATTTTCAACCTAAAAAATTGAGTTTTGTTTGTGCATCCCAAGATGGGGGAAGTGTTTGGGCTAAATTACAGCACCCCAGCCTTCTGCTGTAAACTCTCCTGCGTGAATGGTTCTCAGAACTATAAGGTCAAGAGCCCGTTAAACGTGGAGAAGAATCAGGAAGATTTCCTCTTGTTTTAGATGCACCACCCTTCCTCTTCTGTCGCCTATTTTATCAGCAGGATGAGTGTGGTACGAAAATGTATTTTGTTAACATAGGCTGAGAAGGGACCGCTATGGTTTACCCCACCTTATGAGTGTAACCACAGGGCCAAACCCCTTAGCCTTCAAATTTTCTAGAGCTTCTTTGAAATGAGACTAAGTTAGAGATGCAGAAAAAAGTGGTCTGAAGCTTCCACCCAGGCTGATGCTGAATTCCTCAGTGGGCTGCTCGACTCGTACACAATAGATTGGAAAAGTCAAGTACAACTTGAACTTGTGCGCATAACTATAAGGTGCAGTTTAAGAAGTTTGCTAAGTAAGCATGAAATACACTTTTAATAGAGGCAACAATTCAGATATAGGAATAGTATCAAGAGAGCAATGCATCAGCATTTTCGGCAGAGCAGCATTTAAGATTCCTATTAAAACAAAAATAGTTATGCAAATAAAATTACCAGTTGATGCAGTACAAATTAGTGGTTTAAAAATCTGGAGGAAAAGCAGCTGAGTTATTAATCCCTGAACTGAAGCCCTTAACTCCTTTTAGTGAGTGACTTCTGCTTTTCATCTAATCCCTTTGAAACACAGAAAACAGATTCAGAGTTGTTCTCTCTGCCGTGTAATAAGAGGAAATTAACTAGTGAGCAAAATAAATAAATTGATTAATTGGCAGCAATAAGGAGCTGTGTATGCACTGTATCTAATTGCTTTTTTATATTGTCTTCCTCTGACTTCTTGGAAGACCCACATTTGTGGGCTGCATATGCAAMAATATACTAAAAATACCTCACCGAGGCTTTGAACCTGCGGCTTCAAAAATCGTGTGCATCACCTTCTATTGCTTTGGACAGCCTCTAATGGGGACACTGCTCAGCCAAGCTGAATTTATGCRGTAGAAATTCAGGCTGAAATTGAACACACCTCAGAATCACAGCGTAAATCAAATCTCATTTCCCTGCTTGCAGAGAATGTGGGCTGTGTGAACTTTCTTCCCCTCCTCCTTCTAAGCAATTTTTATTCTGCCAGGTCAGAGATACCTTTTCCTTATGAGAAATACTAAGCGAGTGGCTTCCCTGAGCCTTATTCAAAAACCCATCAGAGCTAATAGCTTTGCAAACGTTTGATGTCCTAGAGGCACTTGGGAGCACTAAATCCTCACACAGGGATTTTTAGGTATTGAGCAATGGTGTCTTCCAAGCACTGCAGAAATTAGCATGGAGATATTTCCATTATGGATCCAGCAGATATTTACACAGAAATACACCAAAAGAGAAAATTAGAGAGAGAGGGGAAGCCATARTGAACAACTTCGTGACCCCAAGAGAGTGTGGCATCATTGTTGCCTAAATCTTCAGTAGCACTGTGCAGATATATCCTATCTGTATAGCCAGCAGGCTCAGTCTAGAGCTGTCAGGAAAGGGTACGTATTGTTTGATTCAGAGGGCAGGCATAGTGGACAAGTAGTTCTCCAGCTTGCTGTTATGCATACTGTGATTAGTTCAACTAGAGGATCCAAAGCAACAGGTGCTTTGGAAAAGAAGCATAAGACTTTCCTTTTCTTTTTCTTTTTTTTTTTTCTTTTTTTTTTTTTTCCTCCCTCCTCATCCTTTGGAGAGAATGGGTGCAATGCCAGCACAGGTCACCTCTTTCATGAGTGTCAATGGCAGGCACGCAGCCAACATAATGCTCTTATCTGGCCATCAGCAATAAGCCTCCCCTTTGTGTCTTGTCTTTTCTGCCACTCCAGCATCTGAATGTTTGTGGAGATAACAGGGTCACTCTCACAGAGATGTCTCTTCTCAGTCTCTTCCCAGCTATACTTTCTGAAGGGATTTGTCCTCTGTGGTGTTAGGAGGTTATTGCTGTGAGTGTCTGGACTGTGGGAAAGCTGGTGCTGAAGAGGCKGTAGGTCTGATTATTTAGGGATATAAGCAGGCAAAAAGTTGCAGGGGAAAGCATTAAGTTCCCAGGCACACAAGACCTTTTTACATCCCCTGAGTGTCTTTGGATTGTGAGATACCACTGCACAGTGGCAGGAATCCTTTCTCAGAGACATAGCTATTATCTTGGGCCCTGATTGTTTCTGTTAGTTATGAGGAAAAATGGCTAGAAAKAGCTAAGAGTCAGCAATTTTGGTTCCTTTGTGTTTATTTCAAAGAATGCACATGGATTTCTTTCTCTGAGAAGAGCAATAACAAGCAGCAGACCTTTCCATTTTTCAGAAATCTCTGACCTGTTTTCCTTGTACAGTGCATGCCTAAGTCTGCTCCCTCTCAGATTTGCTTTACTGATTGCCTGCTGGCCAGCTAACCTGCACATCTCAATTTTGGTCAGGAAGCATCTGATGCCCACGAGGTTAGGTATCTCGTCTTGTTAACGATTACCCTGGATAGTAGCCTCTGCATTTCTAGCTGTCTCACCAGCTGTTCAGGTGCCTTTTAAATTGGCTCAACCATTAGCTTTAAGCAGCTCRGAGATTCTTCCCCCCAGCTAAACATCTTTTCTGTAGTGGCCATAACCATTTCATCTTGTTTTACCTCTGGTCATTGCCCAGATTCAGTTTTAAAGGAATGATGCATTCTAACAGTATCAAAGGGGGATAATTTAACAAATTAAAATACTTGAGTATTTCAGCATGTCATATCAGAAATCATGTGATTCTCTTATTTTTGATCTCATCTTAGAGTCTTCCCCCCCCTTTTCCAAGACCTCTGCCATACAGATAAGAACAGGATTCCAAACAGTGCCTGAGGTCTCTGTTGAGCTGTTTGGTAGGACAGACATGATCCTTTCTTTGTAGGAATTGCATTGCTGTCACATTTCTTCTAAAATTAACTTACACAGCTGCATTCTCAGTTTCTAGGGGACAGTCAAACTGTCTGTTCCCTTCTGCCTTCTGAGATACTCCTGATGTCTGTACTGCACCTGGACATTCAGCATCCTGCATGCTTATGTCCCAAATGAAAGGACTTCTGAGTTGCACATTAGATTGTGTCAATTCTGAAATAAATGCCTTTAAAGGAGAAGCTCTAGACTTTGTATTGCAGTTTGGGTAGCCTACACTTAGACTATCTTGAAACCAGTTTTGGAACTCCAGCCTTAGAGSCACTGTCTCACGTTTTGCAGCTGAAGTTCCCTTTTTACTACAGGATTTTCTGTTTATAAGGATCATCCAGCAGCTTGTAGTTGTGTGTTCCAACTTCAGATTTGCAGAAGCCTCAAGAGCTAAAGCTCCTACGTGAGTTGAGTCTCTCAGAAACTTCCAAGCACGACCCATCTTTCCCTGATAGCTAGCTACCCTAGCATGCAGCTACTACTACGCTTTTTGTCACTGGAGGCAAACCAATTGCCTACAGTTCTTCTATTTCTTTTGGTCACATCTTTAGAGGAAACTTTTGCAGATTTAATTTTATAGCTCTCAGAGTATAGCAATTGTGCTGGATACTGCCATACTGGAAAGGATTCTTGGAATCACTATGATAGTTCTCTGAAAATATTAGTTCAAGGCTCAGCAAGTCAAAATGGCAAATAGAGAATTAGCAATTATTAGAAAAAGAACAGGAAAATAAAGCAGAAATGCTAGGTTGCCACTATATAAGTCTGTGATGACCCGTGTTTTGAATACTGTATATCAGTTCTAGTGCCTTTATTTCAGAAAAGAATTATAAAACAGTACAGATCATCAGACCAYTATTTGCTCATCTTTTTTTCTGGAYCTCTTGCTCATATCTAAAAGTTCTGGTTTTCCCTCTTTTAGAATAGGCTTGACCTTCTTTTTTTCATCTGTGGTCATTCATGTAGGTGAGTTCTGGATTTCCTATTTGTTGGCCTTTTCCTTGCATCTGCTCACACCCCTGAATTATTGCCTCATTTGTTTGCAATGCGCCACCTCTATTGTGCAATTAGTAACTAGCTTTCCGTTGTCACAATTTAATTACCTAAATCGTAGTAGAAGTCATGAGACTCRTCTTTTTACCTTCTAAGATTTGCCCCTCCAAATGCATAGCTTTGTCCCACACTTCTAGCAGGGCTTTCCTCTGGTGTGTCTTACATTATTTTGACTTGCTTTAAATATTTAGCACCCTCTTATTTTGTGGCCAGCTTTTTAGTGTTCTGACATTTAGCTTTGCTGCTTCCTTTAGTTTGAAATTGTCTTTGTTTTACAAAACAACTTTAACAAGATCATTAAAAAAAAAAAAAAACTTCATGAGCTAGGTTAACCTTGTCCTTTTTTCCAGCAAGTGTCAGACCCTGGGCTATACTAGCAATATTCATCTTGGCCTGTCTATTTCTAATGCTTGATTTGTCTAGCTAGTTGCTGTAAGGAGGAGGAAGATATTCATGGCAAGCTCCTAGTTTCTTGGAGTATCTGTGCTCTCCTTTACTTCATCTGCCTGTAAGGCAGGATGAGTTTTTCTAAGACAGTCTGTAATCAGTATATCCTGTAGAAGCCCTCGGTGGCTGTGTGAGGAGCACAAGCTCTCATAGATCCTCTAACTGGCTCGCATGAATCTGACTAGTGAAGGTAGTTCTATAAACCTCCCATAACTACCTATGTTTGATTAGGCCATGACCAGAAAAAGCCTCCTGATTATTTTTCCCTTGGGCAGAAATAGCTTAGGTTTTCTTTGAACTGGAACAGTCCGCTTGCTTCTGTCTCTGAAGTTGGAGTGAAAAGAAGGCTTTTTACATGTCCTATCTTAATCTGTTTGCTAGACAGTCTTATTCCTCAGCTAACTATCTTCTAGGCAAACTTGAATTTCTTGTCTAGGAATAAGTTTCTTCCTCTTACTGCTTCCCTCAGATCTATGTTGGGTATACTATTATCATCAGTTAAGGCAATCTAGACTAAAAGTTGCATGTTCAAGAATCTATCACAATGCTTTCTTACTGCTTTTCTTACTGCTGTTCCTACAAAGATTTTATTTCTGACCTTTCTTACAGAGTTTTCAGCTTTGGGGTTTTTTTTAGGTTTTTAAGACCATCTTTGGTTTCTATAACAGCTTTGTTTGTCCTTGCTGTTCAGTTCAGTAGGAGCAGCAGCTCATAACCTATATCTTTACAACTATTTTACCTCATTCTGGGCACCAAGGTTGTGTATCTGATTTTGATCACTTAATTGGTGCCAAGTAAGCTGCAGCTCGTGGTTTTTCTCTGTGTTCAGGAAGAGAAGATCTCCTCTAAATAAAGAGCACTGCATCAAGACTATACCCAAATCATAGCATCTGTTTACTGAACACTGACTGGCCGCTTGGGCCGTGCGCCCAGTGGCCAACAGGCAATACACACAGTGAGCATAAGGATGCTCTTCCTCTTGTCTGCTGTTTTGGTGACAGCAGTTGATGTACTGCTGTGGTAAAATGCAGCTGGTAGATAAAAGCTTCTCCTGGAACAACCCATCACATTTCAGCACTTAAGTTAATTGTAAGCACGATGGGGAAATAAAAAAATTAACGGTCCAGTCCATAACTATCTGCAGTGTGTTTCRAGCCTTGGCAGAATTGCAAGTACTCTTACATACCTAGCAGTGAGAAATGTTTTCATAAATGCCACCAGCTGGGGATAAGGGTTCACAGCTCCAAAATGGGCTGTAACTCCAACATAGCAAATCTATCTCTCTCAGGGTTTTATGCTCTGCCATTATCCTGGCTGCTGCTTGCCTTCATCAAAAAATTGCTAACAACAGGCAAGCCTAGTGGACCTCATTCAGCTTCTGGCACATCTCTCCATCCGGGTCTAAAAGTCTGCTTTAGGAAGGTGTTTATTTTAATACCTGGTAATTTTTAAGCTAATTTGTTTCAGGATCCTTTTACTTTTATTCCAAGAATGGATTTTGGAAGTGCCAGCATTGTGCAGTGCATAAATGTTCATTTTCCTGACAGAAATATTGACTGAACCCATCTTCTTCCCTTGAATGACATAGAATTGCCTCCTGTATATCTTCTCAAGGGCCTTTCCCTGCAGTATGAGAAAGAGTTACCAGGATCCCATAGAGACAGGTTCTTTGTGCCAAGTGCTGTACACAGATTAGCACAGGACCGCTGACTATTCTTGAAATTGAGAAGAACAGATTGGTCTTAAGAGAAAACAGTGTGAGGCTAGTGCATTTTTCTTCTTGTGCTCTTGACACATTGTGCTGCATGGGAGCAGTGGTGAAGCGTGCCTGTTGGTGTGCCCTAAAAGAATCGAGTGAACTGCGTTTGCATAATCTGTATGGGAGTTGGCATGCTGAAATTGCACTATAATATATTTGTAAAACTCATTTAGGGATTTCTGGTGGCTGTATTGTTGACTTAGCTGTCTGATAGATTAGAGGCAGTTACAGGAGAGAGCAAGGAGTTTGTGTGAAATTAAAAGGAAGCATGTTGTCAATGTGCCACTTGGCACCCTGGCTGGAGTGGTCCTTTCCCATTGCCTCTTTTGTAGCCCTGATACAGCTATCACTTTTCACTTGCTTAGTTCTGTTCACATGAATATACATGCTTTAAGCCAGGAGAATGAAGGACTGAAAAAGAAAAATGAAGCCTGTTAAAGTGCTTGCAGGGCCAAGGGTTAAAGAACAGTGGGTTTTTTGTTTGTTTGTTTGTTTGTTTTGAGATGTGTGTTTAAAAAGCATCTGCAATGATGTAAAGTCCCTGGGTTGGCAGGAGTGTCTGTGTGGGCTGTAACATAGACCTTCCAGTGAGGTGTGCATGCTTCTAGCTATGTGAGTTTAGGAGGTCAGAGAGTGTCATACTCCTAGCACAGTATGTCTAGCCCTGGGGTTGGCTAGGGCGGGATGTCAAAGGCTATCAACCACATTAGTGTCTTTTATTTGTCTGCAGCTTTTCAAAGAAAGTCCCCAGCAAGCTTTACTRGTCTGTGTGACTATTGATGGTATGCCTCAGTTGCTACTTGCCTTCATCCTCCTTTGCAGCCTTTTTGCTTCTTAAAGTAACTGTTGAATCTTGCCTTAGCCTGTCCCGTAAGAGCTTGAAATGGGGGCCTCTGTGCATTTACAGCTCCTTCTTGGAGTCAGATAACAGCTTTGGCTTTGGGTATCTGCAGTGATGCAGATAATTGTGGAATCCCTGCCAACAGGCCATGCGAAGTCCTTGAGAGGTTGGCAGTCCATCTCTCTGCCTCYAGAAGGATCAGCTGTACCTAAAACACTCCTGACAGATGTGTGACTGACTGGTTCTTACCAGCTGGGGAAATGCTCTTTCCAGGGCAATGCATTCCAGTACTGCTGTAACTAAAGGTTTTTCTTAATATCCTGGTAACTATGTATTTCTAGCAAAGGTCTTTCATGGTCTTCACTGTATCTTTTTTTTTTCCTTTCTTACAACTGAAAATAGGTGATCCTACTGGATCCAGACAGCTAGGTATATGTGGTGCAGCTGTGCCCATCTCTAGTTACAAGGTTGTTTGCTTCCTTTCTTATCACTACTTCTGTATTTGAGCTTGTTCCGTCTGGTGTGATCTGAGTCTGTCCTCACTTCGGAGGCCAGGGCCACCAATTCAGCATGTCCTGAAAAGTCCAAACATGCAGCAGTTGCTTTGAATTCAGGGCTGGCTGTATGACTGTTGCATAAATCTTGCATGTCTTTGTTCTTCTCAGATAGTAAGAATCTGGTTTATATCATTTAGTATCTTCATCTCTGCACATCATTTAGCTGCTCCCAGGAACRGGTAGTGGTAACGATACTCACTTCTGGTTTCTACAGGAGGGGAAGAAATTTCTGCTACTCTGTTTCTTCATGCCCCCATCTTCGTTGGAGGTATCAGGGTATTTGTCTGAGTTCAGTTTCTTCACAGATTTAGTCTAACACTACTGGGATATTTCTAAAAGCTGTGTGATTTCCAGGTTGATTTGGTCAGTGAGTCTTTTCCCATCACTAAATAGAGTGGAGCACCATGTACTTCTAAYAGATCTTGACTTTTAACATTTCTGGAAGAGAGAACTGCTGTCCCAGAACAGGATGCCATTTCTGTTAGCAAAGTTCRTAGAATGGCAGTCATTTTTTTTGAGTGAGCTTTCAACTTGCTTATCCTTAGAGGAGGCACCTGTGGACAGGGGCGAAAGAATGAACCCTCCCACTCCATGGACAGAAGCTGTCAGCTTTGTAGGCATGCTCCTTTAAAGATCATAGATCTCTGTGAAATCAATGAACAAACATCTGAGCTACTGTAAATCATCTGAGTCCAGCAGAGTGGCTCTATACTGAAACAAAGAAGAAAGGGTGTGAAACGTCCCTCCTTGATGTTGCTACATAAATAATAATAAGAATCTTTTACCTACCATTTAAATGTTTTGCCTTGCGAAGAGARGTAGTAAGGACTAGATTTCAATACTACTTGGATGCAAGTAAGTAAAAGCAGCCCTCAGGAAGTATGTGGGATACAGAGAGTTAATGTTCCCTTGTGTCTGTCTAGGCACYGAGAGCAGGGTAGTGTACACAGCAGAGCTACCAGCAGCTGCCAAGAGTGACTGCCAGGGATAAAGGGCAGAAACTGGTGGGCAAAGACTGTTTGCTCCCAGGCTCATGTATGCAGGGTGTCCTTGTGGCTAATGTCTGGTGGGCTGAGTGCTGGAGGATTAGCAGACCCAAAATAAACACTTAAATAACCAGAAGGGGCCTAGATGTGAGGGGTCTTTTAGTGTAAACCTGGATGAGGTGCTCCTGTTTACCCTTGTAAATGTGTCTAGCCTTAGGCATAGAACGGGAGACTGAGATTCCCATCAGCTTCTCTACAGCCAGAACTGGAACATGTATTTTTGGCGCAGTGCCGTTCTGAGATGCCTGGACAGCTGCTCTGTGATCTACCATGGATTCAAGGAGCAGGAAGGAGGCCCCAGCATCGCACTGCAGACTACAGGGCCCTGCCCTCAAACACTCCCCAGTTTCAGCCAACCTCTGCAGACCTTCCTCCCTCCTATGACCCAAGACATACCCTCTCTTGTCCTACCTCTCAGTGTTGCTGGCACAACCCAGATCAGTGCAGTACTATTTCATGCCTGAGGAGATGTTTGCCCTTTACTGCTGTCACTTAATCTTTTGGGCTAGCTGAGGTTTTTTTTACTGTTGGAAAAATTCTCCTTCCAGGAAATTTTCCTGCTCTTAGGGCAGATAAGTTACTTCTCCCTGCTCTGAGAGTGACACGTACATGCACTGGTGGGGACTGCATCAGAGGTTTAGTCTGAGCAGCCTCATGTTCTCTGCTAGCAGCAGGAGAGGGTCACAGATTGCATGTTGYACATACAGCTGCTTGAGTGCAGCAGATCTGGGGTACTGGAGCAGGAGTAACAACACGCTGCATGATTTGCTSATGTGGAGAGTGATAATGCTTGCATCTCATGCTCAGATCTTTGTCTTTCCCACTCTGTGCACTAGACCTACTCAGTGTCCTCTGGATTTGTAGATGTGTGCTGTAAGCTGTATCTGGGAATCTGAATTATTAGACTCTCCAGCAACATCCTCTTCCTTTTCTGCTTAGCATTCAATAGATTTAAGACCCTTAGCTTGATCAGCTTTGGAGGTGGTGGTGGTAGTAAAGTATTAGCATTGCACTTAGCTCCAGGGTAGTGGCAAAGATAGGGTAGTGTTGGCTCAGAMAAAAGCTCTGTACTGCTGCTTGGCTCAGGATGGGTCCTTTCCTGGAAGCCGCTGTGAATGGGAGCTGCTTCCCACACTCGTGTGTAGCACTGACAGCTTTAGTGGATTCTTTCTCTGAACTCAGCTCCTGCAGACAGTGAGGGAGGAAAGGGAGAAGGAGCTTGGCATGGCTAATGGGCTTCAGAGACAAGTACAGCAGGGGTCTGGGCAGAATCTATTGGGAAATGTGGCAGCTGAGTGTGTGTGTGTGTGTGTGTGTTTATTTAACTTCTAATTATTTAGTTATGTGTTTTGTCTTTGGCACTTCTGGGGATTAATTCCAGGAGAGACTCCAGCCTGCATCAGCAGTTTTTAAGTTGCTCTGTGAGACATGTAATGCTATTTGAGGGGAGAGGAAAAAAAACTTTCCATATTAATTAGAAGACACTGTTGTAAAATTTATGTCAATTATCTGTCACTTTATTATGGAGAGGCAACAGCCTCTTTGTAGTAAAGGTGGCAGCAGCCTGTTCATTACAATTAGAAATGTTGCTATTCAGTTGAATTCCCTAGGAAAAGCACTTTGAAACTTTGAGTGGCTTGTGCAGATTGGTGGGGGAAATAAAGGGAAGATTTGTACTAAACTTGGAAGCATTTTGAGGACTCTAGTGTAAGACACACATCAGACTTTTTCTGGATTAGGAAAACCCAAAAGCCTTTTTTCCATAGCCTCCTTTAGCTGAGCTGAGAGGATGAAACTGCTGTTTGCTTAAGRTATTTTGGCCTTGCCCCTAGAGATGGGACTGCCTTAATTCCTTCTGTGATACACAGGCTGTGGCAGGAACCCCTCTACCTTTGYAGAGAGTGCAGGAAATGCACTTTTTTCCCCTCCCCTAGCCCCTGCCTATGGCGTCTACGCTGTGTCCCTGCAGTAGCACCAGTGAGCGATGGTCATTACATGCCTCTTGGGTCACGCACTGAGTGTGACATTTGCACTGTTGGCAAAGGTTCCCCAGTGCCTAGGGCTGTACCCCCTACTTTGGTAGTCCAGTCTGTGACCCACTATGCCAGATCCTGCTGATCAGGATTGAGCTATGATGTTCTGACTAGCTGTTCTGATCAGCTAGTCCCYAAAGACTTGCTGCACTGTCTTCCAGGATGGAGGGCCTGATCTGGAGAGCCTCCCTGTGTCCCATCCTTGCAATATGCGAGGCTTCACGTGTGTGTTTGGTGTGGGCACTTCAAGCAAGTGTGTTTCTTCTCTCTCTCTCTTTTTCCCTTCTGCTTTCTGCAAGATCACAGAATCAATTCTTTTCCAGCTGCTTTGGCACTGTGGTAGCTAATGTCTGTCTTTTGGGCATGGAGAAGCTCTAGTGAGATACYGGCTTTGCTGGCTGATTATGTTCTTGTCCTTTCCTAAACTGATTAGAAAGGCAGTGTAGAGCCTTGCTTACTACTTCTTGCTGTCTAATTATGCATGCATGCTTCCCAAAACCTRCATGGGATTTGGGATTTCAGAGATTTTCTGTTTTGTTACTAGATCTGTGGCAGAGTGGAGTGAATTGGAGTTCTCTAAATCTTAAGGCTTAGCAACTCAGGCTGTATTTGCAGATGACGAAARATTCTGCAGGTTAAAGAGCTATTGATCAGTGAAGTGTGCTTTGTCTGACAGATAGATGGGTCCTAGTTTTGTRTTACCCATTAGATTTTTATTTTCARTTTAGCTGCCCTTCTGGCTTTGCTGTTAAAGGTGAGCAGGATGGGGATCAGATACTACTGCCTACGATCCCGTAGTTTCTCCAGAACAAACTATTTCAGAAGGTTCAGTMTCTTTTGAAGGGTGCAGTAAGTCATAAGTCTGCTTCTGTTGAGGATCAGTCAGAGGGAACAGCTGTGGCGCAGTGGAGAGAAGACTCRGTGTAGATGATGATACAGCTAAGCATGGACTGTGTTGAATGTAGRAAACAAAAGATTTCAGGGTGGGAGGAATTGGTTCCAATATTTGTGGCCAAGATGTACTCACTTTTCAAGGTCATTCCTCCAACTTGAGGAGGGAATGGTGAGCTTGGGTATTGTAGGGTACAGCAAAGTAAGGGATCMAAAAACTCCATAAAGTAATCTTGTTCCTATGGGTGCAGCAGSATGAGATCGGTGGGATTTTACAGAGGGCTGGGCCCCATGTTGACTGCTCTGTTGAGTGGTATTCTCTGCCATATTACCCAAGGAGGATGCGTCTGGTCCCGAGTTTTTTGTGTTGGCAGRGAAGAGGAGTAATGGGATGTGGAGATCTGTGACTTCAGGAAGACACTGGAGTCGTCCTGACTGCTGCAAAAAGTGCATGCTGTCTGGAGCAGTTCCTGGAAGGCTGAGTTTGGAGGCATGTGCACACTGGAGTGACTTGGTAATGTTCCTCTGGAACTTCTGTAAAGCAGTCAGTGCATGAGCAGCGGGTAAATTTGATGGCAAATTGTTTTTAAACTACAGCAGTGCAACTCCATGGCCTTCTGGGATGTTGCGCTGAAGTAGATGAGAGAATGCAGCTGCTGGGGCTGTACAGGGAGAGGAGTTCAGCAGCCTTCATTTTGCTTGTATTGGACCATGTCCAAGTTGTTCACTTCTGTCTTCTCGGTTTGTTGAGACTCTCATCCTCCTAAGGTAACCTGCAAAAAGAGATTGAGCTTGTGACTCCTTTTCACTTGGTCTTTTTCTTTTGTAAAGACCCAGTAAAATATACTTTTAAAAGTTTGCCCTGTATATTTATCCTTGCAATCTGAGGAATGTCACATTTTATCATCCCTATTGCTTGCTGAGAAGCTTCTTGGAAGTCATCTACAGTCCATTTTCCTCTACCCTTGCCTGATATTAAAGTGTTGTTTTCCCAGCTGGTTGAGAGATTTTAAAAGTTGAATGACTTTAAAATAAGCACAGAAGAGTCCAGCTAAAAGTCCCTTCCCTTTTAAGTTATTCAGACTTCACCATCTTGGAATCAATGTTTTCTAGCTTTCCTTAAAGACTTCCTTGAAAAGCAGGTCAGACAAGACTTTAGAAGAGAAATGCTTCAATCTCAAAATTAAATTCTTCTAAGTCTTTTGTAACCGACAGAAAGATGCAGATAAAATCTCATACATTTAAGGCAAGAGGATGTTGTTCTTGCAACAGTTTCCTTGAACAAAAGTCAAAGTAGTGTGTTTAAAAAAAATTAAAAAAGCATTTCAAACCATCATACTAGACACTCTTAATATCTTCTGCTGCTCTTCACCTCTCTCTGTCTAGCAGCCGCATCTTAAAGAGCGGATGAAACCATCTCAAGAATGGCAGGTCGTAATCTCAGTAACAGTTCCCATCCATTATAGGRTATGAAGCAAAATGATCCATGAGTGGGTTTATCTCAGATCCCACRTAGCGTTTTTCCTCATCAGTAGCAAGAAAGGGAAATTATCAGGCAGTGAAGAGAAGCTGTTTATTTTTAACTTTTTCTTTTWAAGTTATTTCATAATTGAARGAGATAGGGAGCGCTAGCCAATGAAAATACAGATAAAGGGAAAAGCTGATCTCAAGCTCTTTACAGAGGATGTGATAACGAGTAGGTAACACAGCATGGGCTCTTGGGCCTTTTACTCCTTCCCCGCTGTCCTACTGGAGCGTCAGACTGATTTCAAGGGAGGGAGAGGAGGRCTGATTGAAAGGGTGCTGCTTACAAGGCTTGCTGCTCCCCTCAGTTTGCCACTGCTCACCATGCTCTGAGGGTGCCCCTATTAAGTGTCTGAAGAGACCTCTGTTCAGAACAGGCAGGAAGGAATCCTGCTGCTTCATGGAGGAGCATGTGCACGCAGACGTGGCACTGTGCCTGGCTGCATGCTTTGGGGCACAAGTGCAGGTGGCGGAGTAAAGAGGAGCACAAGGGAGGGTTCCTGTGGAGTGGGACAGCACTGGGTGAAGTGCGTCGTCTGCTCTGTGAGTTGCTGCTGGAGAAGCCTCTTCTGCTCTTCACCTTCACTCAACAGGGTTTCTCCTCTGCGTGTTATTAATCTTGACCGTTGTGCATTCGTCAAAATGGCAAGAGAATAGCCCTCTGATTCATGCAAGCTACTAGATACTTTACTGCTCAGAAGAAAGTGCATTATACTGTTACTCTCCATCCCTGCTGTATAGTTGCAACCCAGAGTAAATTATTCCCATTCCAGGCCTTTTTCATTCATCATTACTCTTGGCTCTGATGCTTTTTACAACCTTTCCTCATAAGAACAAGAGGACATGACTAAATTTGTAGATGGGTGTTATTGCAGAACTCTTCCTCTCTGCCAGCAGAGCTGACAAAYGGAATTAGGAAATCGGTCTGGAGAGGACGCTGCATGTTCTTGCAGCAGCAGGATGCTGACAGGCTATTCTCACATAACCTTACAAAGCACCAGTTCTTACCCCTATCTTGCCTCTGCAGTGCTAGCAGACAGCTGAACTGCAAAGGGCTGTGTGACTGTCTCACTGTTGGGCCCCGTTTTGCCTCAGTCCTCATTTGGATGAGGACTTACTAAACTCTGTGGTCTCTTTCTTAGCAGGACATCAGTTCAAACCTTATTTCTAAGTGTGTCCTGCTGTCTTGCCCAGAGTTTGGGGGAAAAGCCAGGAGAAAAAGCTTTTGAAGGAATCCTAGGCAAATCAAAGAGTGAAAGATAGAAGGATACAGTTCAATCACGTAAGGGGCAGGAGCTGCCAACTGGCTAAATGGACAATTGAGGGTAGGGTTTACACTTTTTGAGGAGGACGAGAAGTAGAGAGAATCCCTTATTGTCCTGGTCACTGTTTGTTGTCTTCAGCCCTCTGAAATGCCTTTCTTAGGATCTCACCCATGAGTTGTGAAAGCCTGGAGGCAGGGCCCTCTTCCTTTGCTCCCCAGGAAGTCCTCCTGGCTGAGGCTTTTCCTGAGCAGGGGCTACTTAAATGCAAACCTCAGCTGTTGATATTCTGTCTGCACTTCTGTTTAGCTCTGAGATCAAATGGTAACAGCCTAAGAAAAGAAGCTCCTATGTTTAAGAGAATTGTTTTGAGCATAYATTTTGCCCAGGAGTGCTGAGCTATATAGTTCCTAGTAGGAAAATTATCATTACTTACCATCTCACAAATGCTTTGAGGAATGAGTTTGTCCATGTAGTGCTTTGAAGCTAAAAGCATTGTGGGAGTCACCCTTGGTGTTCCCTAGTAAGGAAAATGAGTAGTTCAAAAGGGCAAAGAAGTTTAACTACAAATTTACAGGCATAGACCTGTGCTGGGAGCGGAGTGAGGTAGTAATATAAGCTGGAGTGCTTCAGTTGCAGGGAAGGCAGGTAATAAAATAATACCAACTGGGCAGGGAGTCCTGGATGTGGTGCTCCACCTGGTTCTAATACCAAAATTCATAACAGACTTGGTCTTGTCTTAGTGTCTGTCAAAGTTTATTYCCATCAGTAGAGAAGTGCAGTACTCTGCATGGAGGCTGACCTGAGCAGCTGTAGAAGCTGGTAGTTAAGCAGATTGTGAATGGTGATTAGCAAGGCAGGAGGGAGGTGTGCTGGCAAAACTAGCAGGAATCGAGGGATCAGACAGACCTGTGTTTGTGTAGTACCTGTTCTGTTACATTTGGGTGTACACATGGTAATTAGCTCTTTAATAAGATCATGTCTGCTTTTCCTGGTGATATGATAGTATTTGGTAAGCTGCTGCTGTCGTGGTTAYAAACTGATACTCTGTTCTTATGAATGAAGAAACTCTAAATTTGAAGGCAGTTCCTTACTGGCATTAGAAAGATTTCTAGTGCCCACTTCTGTGGTGTTACTCATGTTCCAAATATTGACTGTTAAAACCRTTTATGTTGAAAAATGGGTACCAGAGCTGTGATTTATCTCAGCCTCACTCCTCCTGTGCTGAGACATCTGTGGATACTGATTCCTCTGCTGTATTTGGTTGTATTTGGCAGGTTTTGGAAGTGGTGCGGTCCAACTATGACACACTGACCCTAAAGCTGCAGGACGGACTGGACCAGTACGAGCGCTACTCGGAACAGCATAAAGAGGCTGCCTTCTTCAAAGAGCTGGTAAGCTGCCTTGATTCTGAAAGGGGAAACAACTCCTTTCCAAATATTTTGGTTGTGACCTGTGCAGTGGCATTTGGGATACTGAGCAGCCCTGTACCTTCACAGAGCTGTCTCTGGAGATGGGACAGCAATAGGATCTGAACAGACACTGTCTCAACTATCTGAAAGCTCCTGCCCTGCAGTGTCTGGCTGGGGAGGAACCATCAGACTGCATAGGTCAGCAAATGGCCAGTCARTCTCTGTCCCTTCTTTTTGCTGTGGCGATCTAGCATGCTTTGTAGCGGTAAGTTTGCGTGGTGGAAAAGCTGACTGCTCCTACTTTGGGTTCATCAGGCAGACCAACTTAAAGTCTTTTTACAGTTGTTCATGGGCCACAAAGCACGAGGCTGAGCAAAATATGTGATGCTGGCCAAATACTTACCTGCTTGCTGCTTTCCTCYAGCCCTCACAGAATGGATTCCCCAGTGAAGAAAGCAAAATTGTTCCCTAGAAATAGCTCYTCCTGCTAGACAAGTCTAATGGTACAAAGCTCCACAGAAATAACAAAACTATGACAGAACTGAATCCAAATTGCCAATTTGGATTGGCAGTTGTATTCTTCAGCAAGCCAGCTTGCTCACTCAGCTCCAGAGGGCTGGGTCACAGTGATTTTGGTCAAGCTATTTTCTTGCCCCACGTCTGCCTTACCAGGGAGCCAGTGTTTTTGTAGTGGCTGGTATCCCTGAGGGGAGTCTGTTTTACTCACTTTTGAGTCATTACTGCTTCAGAGAGGGGAGAGATCTCTTAACTCTGGCAGCTTTCTCTGCCAGTTTGAGACCTGATTCTGTTTTCCAGCTCTGTCCTTGCTGATTGATGAGTAATTGATGCCTGCCCACTCCATCACGAGTCTGCATGAGTTTGGGAACGTTATGCCTCTCTCTGTCTCCTCTGCTCCAGAACAAGCATGCCTGAATTGCTTTTGCTTTCTTCTAYAGGGTGTTTTTTAACATTTTTATATGATTTTTTAGGTCATCACAGTACTGCTACTGGGCAGAATAAGGGCAACTATCGCTTGTGATGACTGTAATACCATTTTTGGTGCTCTCCTGTGCCTTAGGAATTCCTGTCTCTCTGGTTTGCTCTTTGATATATCTGGAATATGTGCAAAGGCTTTAGCTATAGTCTCCATATGACATAAGTTTCTCTCTGGAAAAAAAGTCATATTTTGCACCCTGAAAAAAGGCATATTCATATTTCTGTCATCATCTGTTCTGTCCCAAGGGCTCCTGCTCCCCTAGCCGGCTTCTCCTTTCCCAGCCTCTTGGCCATGTGACTGCCTTGCTKCCTGTGTGCTCCACTTTCCACCTGGCCTGGCAGAAACACAGGCTGATCATGCCAGTTGATTAAAATGACACTCTCAGGCCTGAGATCCTCACAGCTACAAAACACTTGAGCTAAGATTTTCTTCCTAGCCTGATGTTTTTTGCAATCCCTGTGATTCTTCCCAATTTTATATCATTTAAGAATCTGCTTAGCGTAATCCAGTCAATTCCTCCACTCCCTTCTGAAAATTACAAGTCCAGGTGCCCCTGGGACCCTCTCCTCAAGACCGGATGAAAGCCTGARTAATTACTGTCTAAATGTGCCAAYTGACCCAGTTSTGAATCTGTTTAATCCACRTTTCTCTAGATGCCCTGAGAATTGGGACCCTATTAAAWGTTCTTTACTCATAGCTACAGAAAACCCCCTGCATTCYATTAAGCTGTYCCCTTCACAAAGTGAAATCAACATGATATGATATGATTTGTCTTCAGCAAACCCAGCTTGGCYTCCTGTCCTCCGTGCTGTTTTTCCTCTAGGTGCACAGAAACTGATGGCTTTATTAATTATTCTAACAGCTCATCAAGGACAGCCATAAAAATGTTCTAGTCTGCACTGCCCTCCCTATATACTTTCAAAATAGGTGGTTGGCTTGCTCTTTCCAGGCCTCTGTATCTTTATTTCAGCCTTTGTTGCTGGTCTGACGTTGGATAACGTCCCCCTGCCCAGTGCATTGTGTTTTACTGGTGAGAGTTGCAGGATTTGACATAAGGGGCAGTGTGAAGCTGCTGCAATTTTCCTGTGCCCTGTAAGAGGAGCAAGGCTAGGGGTGACATACAGGTTTCCAGGATGGTATCCAAACTTGCGCTTGTTCCATCAGGCCTCCTGAACAGGAGCTTTTTGCAAATACTCCTTCCAGTTTCTGCCTGGTTTACTTATCCCTCTCTCTATCTGTGTGACTGCATTAAAGCAAATTCTTCTCAATGGGGAATGACATGCAGGAGCCATTTTCCTTTTTAGCCTCCTTTTCATCTCTCTGTGCTCCCATTAAGGGGGTGAGCTGAAACTTCCCCAAGCCATTCTCTTTGGCTCCTTTATGTGTAGAAATCTTGTTCTTACTCCATTGACATGCTTTGCTAATGCACTGCTTTGCTTCTGTGCTGCTCTTTCTTGCAAATCCCAGAGAAAAATCTCCTTTCTTCTCCCATTCCCTTTTCAAAGAAGTTTTCAAAGGCCTGCAATACTGCAGCCACAATGTGGTTGAAGGTGATGTGCTGAGTYTTATCAATTGGGTTTTCTGGCCTGTTGTGCTACCTTTAAGGGGAATAAARGAAGGAAGTTTGGAAGTTTCCTAACAGTTTTTCTTTGAAACCTTGGGTATGTCATTTCRGGTCTGTGCTACTTTTTCTAGAGGGGGTATTATGGATGTGGGCTTTTGGAGCCTCACATTGCAGCTGAAGTAATGTGTAGAAAGATTCAGCATCTTTCCAAAACATTCACTGTTTTCACAGTTGGATAGGTTTCAATAGAGTCTCAAAATAGTCTCATTACGGATTGATTTCTGTAGAGGAAATTACACTCATTTGACTTTTAATTAGATATAGTAGTCAGTGTAAACCTTCATCCAATTGTACACGTTCCTTAAGAGCATCTTGTTGATTGGAAACAGGTTTAACTGATGTGACTTACTCCAAAATAGGAGTGTCCTTACAGTGTTGCACAAGTCCAGCTATAACAATACAAACCCAATATTAAATCATGTTTTCCTCACATAGCTAATGCCCCCTGATTAATTCTTTCTTTCATTTGCTCATTGTTTGCTCTGCAGGCGATGTCAACATTTCTCAAATTTCCCATTTCTTCAAAGTCGGCAGGTTAAATGTCATCTGAGTTGCTAATAGGGAAAAAAGAAAGATTTTAGACTCTTTCAGTTCCAGCGTGCTTCATACAGAAGCAAGAGAGGAGACAGCCTCTGCTTTTATTTCCTTGCAAAGTAAATGTTAAAGCTGTGAGCTTATTTTTTAAGGCTGTTTTTGGCCCCTTGCATAAGCCGCTCCAAAGAGTTGTGGTAGCTTTCATATTGGCAGCCAGACCTGAACTCTGGCACGATGAGTTAGGAGCGCTCCTCATGAATGGAGCAGCTCAGCCAGGTTGCAGGAAGTATCTGAAGTTTCTCCTTGTTGCAGGCTGACATCCTCCTGTGTCACTGTCTGCTCTTCCAACTCCAAAAAAGACATGAGCCCCAGCTCCCTGTGCTGACCTTTAGTGCTGGAGATAAATTGATTCAACTCTAATTTGAGCTGTTCTTATCTTTTTGAGACTGTTGGCTTAGAACAGGAGAAACACTGGAAAGTGATTTATGGAAATGACAGGACCACCTTGTGTGTTGTTGTCATGTCCTCTCTTCTCCCAAAATTGTGTTAAAGCAGATCCAACTCGATCTAGACCGCTCTTGACCAAAATATGTGGTGAAGTTCATATTAAAACCTAGAATTGCCATGAAGGTGGTGATACCACCACCTCAGCCCCAGGTAATCTATACCATTCCTTCGCAGCTCTTAGAGTTGGAAGTATTTCCTCTTTTCCAACATAAATCTTCTTGGTCTTGAATTAAACTGAATATTTCTTGCCCCATCCCTGGGGAGCCAGAGAAATATTACTCACTGTTCTCTTTCTGACCTCATTTTACATATGTGAGGGTGTTTGCTCTGTTCCTCCTAACCCTTCTTTTTGCAGACTAAACCAGTTGAATTTCTTGGGCTGTGCCCCGCAGATACGATTTCTGCTGAGTCCTCTTCTCTCATGGTGTGTTACTCCAGCCTCCCCTTCTGGGCTTGTAGGGGCTGACACCTCATCCTTCCTAAAGACCTTGGATCTTCTACCACTAATGCCTTGGCCCTGGCAGCAGTTTCTGAGACTGGGACCCAATTTCTGATTGATTTCCCCCCCCACACACACACACACACACTGCTGGGACCCACGGGAGTGCTGCTGGTCAGAATAGAGGTACGAACTTGCACTCTGCCTGGGGCATCAGTCCGTTTTCTGCAGGCAGTCGTGCTCTTCAGGGCAGAGGCCTCTCCATGCTTGTTTAGACTTGTTTTCTCCCCTTGTTAGAGTGGGCTTGATCACTGAGGTGGGGAGTCATCGGTAGGACTGGGCCCAAATCTTATCAGCAGGGCTTCTGTCTCCTGGAAAGGAGACAAAGCCCAATGCAAACCACTTAAATACTCAGCGTTTAAGCACAAACAGCCTGAGCTTGCTGAGGTTGTTAGGGTCTGTGTTAGCAACAAGGCTCACAACTTCTCCTTTTAACCGTCCATGTTTTGATTTGTTTCTCACTGTCTTTTACCCATTTTGCCCTCTGGGAGCTTTCTGCCCTTCCTCTCCTTTTTACCAGCACAGCAAGTAGAACCCTCGACTGTACAAACACTGCTAACTTACTCTTTCAGCCCTACCTATTCGGTTCCTCATTCTGCTTCTGTTTAATTCATCCTCCAATGCTTTTAAAAGACACAAAACACTAACCAGGTCAGCAACAACCTTATTATCACAGGCTCCGAGTCTCAGGGAACTGTAATCCCGTTGTTTGGATGAGCTTGTGTCAGTTTTGCTTTCTGTCACTGCTGCACAGTCGCTGACACAGATGATGTTTGACTCTGTTTTTTCGTTGCTGAGCGTTGCTGAGACAGCCCAGTCTGGGGCCTGCATATTTGGCCAATGCGTCTGCACGCATGAAGGGGGAAGGGAAGCTGCTATGCAATGAGGCTGTCCAGCTCCTGCTTGCAGGCTGTGCAGGTGACCATGTCTGGGCATCATTAAAGGGATAAGGATACTTCTTCAGAAATAGCTGGTGCTCCAGCTTCTAGTGTAAGGCACTCGGCACAAAATGGATGCAGCTGGCTCMAAACCCATGGAGCCAGCTGCATGCATTTTCCACCAGCTTGGGGTATAACTCATGTTTACAGCACAGTAGCATGGCTTCACTCCTTTCCTTGACTCCAGATTCTTGGCTCTGCAGTGTAGCTATGCCTGATGTGTCAGACTTTGGAGCAGGATAGAGACTGTGCCCCTGCATTCAGCCAGAACACCAGCTAGCACTTCAATGGGCACTGGCAGAAAATGCAGCGTAGAAGTGCTTCTTTCCCCATCTCTTTGCTCCAGTACAGGAAACTCATCAGGTCATGCAACTTGTGCATTGAGGCAGAGAATCCTCTCTGATCTCTGCCTCCCTGGGAATTTACTCTCCTCAGTAGGACATCACTGCAGACACTCATGTTATTCCAGCAAGCAGCTAATCCTCAGGGATTTCTTGCTAAGCTACAGTCTCGATGAGAATTGGCTGCAGCAAGTTCTGTGGGGCTATTACGGCATGCAAAACAGTTCCACGCTGAACAAGGAAGTCRGCAGTGTCAAAGCTGCTGTGCTCACTGGGAGCAAAGAGAAGTCCCTTGGCTAAAATATCTTGTTTTGTCTTTGTCAGGTTCGGTCCATCAGCATTAACGTGAGGAAGAACCTTGCTTTCAACACACTGAGCCAGGAACTCCTGCTGAAGGAATTCTCCACAATCTCTTGAAGCTGGGGCACAGCTACTGCTCAGGGCTGACCAGAGAAGGGCCTGTATGGGCAGGGACACTACAGATCTGCAGCCAGTTATGCCTTGCCTTCCGCCTGCATAATGGGACTGCATTTGTTCTGGGGGGGGGAAAGCCTTTCTGATGTGTGTTTGATCCCAAAGGCGTGTGTTTCAACAGGACTAGGGAGAGGTGATTGCCATGTTGAGGAGGAGGAAGGAGCAATTTTGCAAAGTGCCATGGGGGTGGGCARCTGTTCCTGTTGAGTAGCAATGGGAGAATCCCTCTGCAGCCTCAGGGAAGGTGCCCTGAAAATCTCTGTAGCAGAGCTGAGGAAAGCTCACAATCAAAACAATAAAACCAGTCCAGTTGTGTGAGGCAGTTCTAGGTTGAGACTGCTCGCCTGCTTTGTGGGAAAGCTCTCTGTCCTCAGATAAAGGCCATTGTTTTTTATGGTCAGCCTGGGTCAATACTTCCTGCAACACTGTAGGTCAAATTCACTGCTATCCTGTAATGGGTTACAATATCCTTGGGAATGGTTTTGGGATATGAAACAGATTCCTTAAGAAGGCCCTGCTCACTGTTGGATCCTTATGTCAGAAGATATAAAATGAACCAAGGCCTCAAGTTACTGGAGGAGAAATTTTGCCTCCAAGATTGTTGGCTCGTCTGATTCAGTATACAAGGATATGGGTCATCAAACAAAGCACTTTGTAACTGAGACCAGCTTTGGTTGGAGTCACTGTTGTTGCCGGTATCCCAGCTCATCTCTGCTGTTTCTAAGGTTCTTGGTTTTTTTTGTTTTGTTTTGTTTTGTGTTTTTAATGTTCCACTTCTATGGGGCAGGGGAGAGGCAGACTCCTTCCTCCTACTTCCTTTATTGCCCATCAGAGACTGTATTGTGACAATCCTCCTCTTCCTCACAGGAATGCCTGCTTTTGCACATGTTTGAGTGAACATGTTGAATGAACTTCATGAGCTAAGAAGTTCCTGTTTTCTCCCTAGTGTGTAGCTTGCAGCTACTACAGTTAAAACGCAGCTGGAGAAGTAGTTACTTCATGTTCTAGCTTGACCACCAGTCTTTGCAAAGTGACTTACAGCAACAGTCTGCTGACACCTGACGAAGAGCTTCCTAAGGGAGAGCTCCAGGTTGATGCTGTAAGGGCAGGGGCATGAACTGGCCTTTCTGCTCAAGAGCCAGTGTGTGAGAGGGGTGCTCAGGTCAGACGGAGCCTGCTCTTCGAGTGCTGTGTCAGGCAGCCAGCTCAGGAATATGCACCTGCTCTCTGTTCATACGTTCTCAGCTCCCAGCAGTGACATTAAGACCTGGCCTGGCTTGGTAGATTGAACTGGAGAAGTTACTTACTTCCCAGATCCACCTTTTTTTAGAAAATAGTAAAAAGTGCCTAGTCCTGCTCTTAGCCTTGTAGGTTGGAGTAGTGTGAGTGATGTGACTGTTGTGCTCATTTTCTACCATTTTTTTGCAAAGCTTATTCATACTAACATTTGCTAATTACATTAATGTTTCAACTTTACCTGCCATAAGCACGGGAAATTGAAAACTATCCTTGGCCACCCATGGGCCATAAAGACAGATGAAGAGCATGGGTTTCCCTTGGGAGCACCAGCTTCTCCCAGCAGAGGATGCTTTTCCTCAGCATTGAATTGTCTGTCTTCTATCAGCTGAAGTCAGACACTCGTATTTGCTTTCCTGCCAGTTGGGTGTGGAAGTGTGTGTGTGTCAGAGGGTAGGTGTTTGGGAGGACAAGCAGGCTCTATAAAAATCACTGTGCTTGAGAACAGACCAGGGCATATAGGAGTCCACTTCTCCAGTGGCCAAAGGACATGATTAATGGGCTGGAGCATCTCTAAAACAAGGAGAAGCTGAGAGCACTGTRAGTGTTTAGCCTGGAGAAGAGAAGGCTTGKGAGGATCTTATCARTGTTTATAAATAACTGATGGGAGAGAGAAAAGAGGATGAAGCCAGGCTGTTCTCCATGGTGTCCGGTGACTGGACTAGAGGCAAGGGGCGCAAGCTGAAACACAWGAAACTCCACTTGAACATAAGAAAACACTTCTATACTGTGAGGATGACTGAACACTGGAACAGGTTGCAAAGAGGTGGTRGAGTCTCARTCCTTGGAGATACTCAAAACCTGACTAGACCTGGTYCTGGGCAGCCTGGTCTAGCTGACCCTGCTTGAGCAAGAGGGCTGGACCAGATGATCTCCAGAGGTCCCTTCCACTCCCAGCTGGTCTATGATTCTGATCTGTAAATGAGTGAGAATGGTTTGCAAAACGTGGCAAAACTTGGAATTTCCTTCCCAAAGGTGGCTTAAGGTGCTCCCTTTGGTCCAGTGCCAGCATCGCTGCTGTCAGAGCATCAAGTCAACTAACTGTCTACATGCCTCCTTTTCTTTAATTCTGTTTAGGCTGAGACTAGACAAATAGATAAAGAGTGGGGAGAGGTCTGCTTCTGCAGCCTCTGGGATTTTCAGCTTTCCAGTGTGGGCTCAGCTCTCAAAGGTCCTGTTGCTCCTTTGCTGGGATAGACTGGCAAACCCAGGCTGTGAGGAGGARCAGGTCCTGAGGTTGGCCCTCATCAAGGGCTGAGCTGGGCCCTCGTGACACACATCCTCTTGTCGCATTGTCACCGAACCTAGCGTTGTAAGTGGATGTATATACAAACCTAGAGCTCAATAAATAGCAGAGCCCTGCCTGTTTCGAGTGTGCTGCGTTTGCTCTTTAGGGGATGGGCAATTTGGGGAGGTGCAGCAGCTTCTCAGCTGTGCACTAGSCATGTGTCTAGGACCTTCTTGTGGCACAAAGCTTGTGTGACCAGTGCTCTGCTGGGAGCACATGAGTACTGACAGGGGTGCAAGTAGATGAGCACGTCTGGCTTCGCGCACAAGCAGAAAGGGCCTCCCATGTGTCTCAGGCAGGTTCTTCTGTGCCCTTGAGTGTCCTTGCTACTGAATCAGCACCCAACCTGCTGCCAGGATGCCGAGCACGTGGGTGAGGACATGTACTTGGGTTGGCCCTGTCACCCATTTGGTAGCATGTTAACTACAGCAAGGGAGTCACCAGCCCTTGGGCTGTTGCCTGCCTGTTCGCAGAGTGGTGCCACTCAGCCGTGCCTGCTCCTTGGTCTGAGCCACAGGCATTAGTCGGCGGCCCACAGCCTCTCCCAAGCCCCTGGGGCTGCCAGGGCCCTAGTGAGGAAGATGAGCAAGGCTGAGAATGTGCGGATATGATCAAGGGATGCAGAACTCCACCTGTGCGCAGTCTCTGCTGCCAGTTGCCCAGCTCCTCCTCGCCGATTCTGCTGCAGATTGGCGTGTTTTGTTAATCACTATGATACCTGTGCTTGGGCCAGCTGAGCAGAAAATCATTTAACGTTCAGCTTCAGAATGTGGCTTGTGACTCCAAACTTTCCTGCATCCGATCTGAACAGTTGAGTAAATTTTATTATGCCTAATTCATAATCCAGTCTATTATTGGAAGAGCTGTTTTTAAGGCTTGGAGAGTGTGGGGAGAAATCAGATTGCTGCCTTTAAATTAGGCAGCTGCTGCAGGGAGACAAATATTTTACAAAATAATGACCAAATTCTGTAGGAGAAAAATTGAGTTTGAGGTAAACTTTGGAGGGAGTTATTAAAAATTGATTTGTAAGTGCTACTGTGGTTTTTGGTATGAGCTCTCCTTCCCTAGCTCTTACAGGTCCTATTTTTCATGCACCATTGGGAGAGAGGCAGCTCTTCAGGAGGCAGCCAGTCACTCCCGCAGTAACCTCCTCGAGCCTCCCCGGCCCACGCTCGGGCTGCGGGTTGCCGGAGGAGATGCTGTGCCTTGGACACCGGGTGCTGAGGGAGCCCGGTGCGGGGTGTCAGCGGCACGTCCAGCTCTGGGGCCTGCCAGGCCATTGCACAGCGGGCTGTCGGGAGGAGAAGCTGCTCTTGTGGCTTGTTCCTGAGCAAAGCATGGTCTTGACTTACTCCCAGGCAGCGTTCGCATGAGGGATCAGCTCACCGTGTGCCCCGTCTGCCTCCCGCTGCTTCCCTCCAGGATGCGGCCAAGGAGCAGGAGAGCAGGGGGAGCCCATGTCCTGCCCCGCTGCCACCCCAACGCAGCGTGGGCACCGTTGCCCCTGCAGCATCGCGGCTGCCGTCCTGAGCCTCGGGGCCGGTGTGGGGCCAGCAGTCCCCACTGCTGACTAAGGTGGGATTTACAGCTGGCTCTTGGCATTTGCAAGCAGCGCTCAGTCCAGGTGTCAGCACTAACGCCTCTGGGATATTTATTCTGATCTCCTCTCTTCTGCGCTCTGTTTTCTTGTCCAATGCTCGTTGGGATGAGCAAGTGCTGCCTCCGGTCTGAGCTGGACCGGGTCATATGGGCAGAGGTCTGTCCCCGTGGATGTAATGGGGTTCTGGACAGGCTCCAACCATTGTAGTAACCTAAAAGAAATGGGGCAAAACCCAGCTKTGGGAGTTGCAGACACAAAGGCACCAGGGAAAAATCAGCTTTTTCCCCACACCTTGCAGGGCCGATGAGTGCCTTTGCTGACCATGTTTTTGAGGAGGGAGGGCAGGAATGACACAAAAATAAACCATTAATCGAGGTCTGGGCAGGAGGTAGGAGAAGGGCTGTTGCAAGGCCTGCGGGAACCAGCCCAGCTGCACTGGGCCATGTTTTCCTCCACCCCTGTGATGCACGGGGTGGAGGGCAGGCAGCCTCTGCCAGAGCAGTTTTGCTGGCAARAGGTGGAAGGGGACCCGGGGGATGGCAGTGCGTCCCAGCAGTGCAGGCAGCRTGCGGTGTGCTCCCGCGCCATCTGGCATGCCAGGCTGCTCAGGGCCCATCACCACGGGAGCCTGCACTCATTGGGGCCCGAGGGTTTCACGTGAGCCTCGTGAGCCCTGGGAAGGTGGCTCAGATTTGGGGCCGCTGGGGGGTCCTTCCTCTCCCCGCTGCAGCACAGCGTGGACGAGCTCGGGGGATGCAGGTCAGGCGTTTGGGCGACCACAAACAGCTGGGATGGGAGCAGCCCTGGGGAGCATCGCTGCAGGCCTGCCTCGCTTCTTGTCCTCTCTGGGCATCTTTAGGCCCTTGGCAGGCAGGACGCGGACTCTGGATCYGACCCAGAGCAACAGTCACCTTGCGACTGACTGCAAACGGAGATGCTCAGGACAGGGCTTCCCCCGGCCTCTGCCCTRTGGTTGCCCACATGGGGCTACAGCAAAAAGGTGCCCCGTGTGCCTGGTCTGGACGTAGGAGCGACCCAGCAGCTTCTGCGTGGATGAGCCCCCACTTTAACTTCCCGGAGCTGCAGCAGCCCCTGCTGTCACAGGGTGCCCGAGGCGCCGCGGCAGGCGGTGGGTCCTGGCTCCGGTGGGAGCCGCTGCCGCGGCTCCGAGCGCTGCTCTGCTCTCGCGGCTCGGCGGCTGCCGGCGCGCGGGCCGAGCTGCGCTCTGCGGCCTCTKCTCTCCCGCGCTGTCCCTCCAGGGCTAATTGAATCATGTGGCTGGAAATTGAATCCAATTGAATAGATTAAATGAGCCGGGCTTGCTGCTCGCTGCAGCGCAGCTCCGAGCCTCGCCAGCTCGCTGCCAGAGGCTGGGAGCTCCCGGGAGTCCCGAGGGGGGGGGCTGAGGGCGATGGGGAGGCTGCGGCAAGATGGACAGGGACCCTCGCACCCCCCGCAGGGCTTGGCTGGGCTCCTCTCCAGCCCTGCTTTGCCAGCCGAGCCTTCGACCCTTTCTCTGCGACAAGCCAGGTCCCAGGGCCCGCAGGTCGCTCTGCTACAGCCAGGCACGGGTTGGGTTTTGCTTGTTCTTTCTCTGAAGCAATTAGCGACTAATTAGCTGGATCCCCCCTGCCCCAGGGCTCAGCCAGGGCCCTCCCGGAGGTGCTCGGTGTGCGGGGCGAAGGATGCTCTGATGACCCGTGGCCGCACGCTCGTGCTTGCCTTTGCCCTGCTCAGCAGCTCCGAGCCGGTTGGTGCCCCAGCCTACGGCAAGCGCCGTTGCAGCTGCACCGGTCTGCATCACTATGGCCCCTTTGCACCCGCGTTTTGGCCCCTTTGCTACAGCTGTTTTCAGGCCAACTTGATGGGATGGGCATGTGGGGAGCTGTGCCCTCCTGCTRCAAAGCTCCTGAGAAACTGGAGAGGGAACTGAGCTGCAGACACAGTCCCAGGGCAACAGAGAGCGGCGCTCCAAGGCTGCGATCACAGCAGGGACGTCCTCTCCGAGCTCAGATACAAGGGGCTGCTCTTGTGGAGCAGGAGACCACACATCTGCAGCATGGATTTGCTCATGGTAGAAATCACACTGGGTTTTGYGGGAAGGCCTCCCAGAGCAGCACCCAGCCTGCTGGTGAGCGCGCTGGCCTGACGGACTTCCCATCTTCTCAGCGCCTGATCTCCTTGAACACAATGTCACCCCCACATGCTAAACCAGATAATCTGTATGCCCAGACCCACCTGGGCAGGCTGGACCCCTTGACCCAGTCCTGCAACCAATGCTGGCAGGTGGCTACTATTTTCACCCTGATCCCTGGGTGTTAGTTTGACACCAGCTCTCACGAGATGCGCTGTAATGCTGGGAGGGCTGATGTGAGCCGGGGCAGCTCCTGACTCCATCCCAACCTTTGCTCTTTAGACCAGTTGTGCTTCTTTGCCCAAATTTTGCCCTGGTTTTGCAGCAGGAGTGGAGAAGTGATGAGGGCTGGGAGCAGAGCTCCCCGCAGCCTGCCCAGCAGTGGGGCCGGCCGCTCGTTGGGGAATCCCTCCCTGCTGGCATGAGCCGAGGTAGGTGACCAGCTTTTGAGGATACGAAGTGTGGTGGTAAGTCCTTTCTCCCTCCCGCACATGCAGATTTCTCACACCTGCTGTTTTGCATTTTGCAAATGAGGTTTCCTTTCCCCTGCAGCATCCCCCTTTGCAAGGCTCACCCAGCAGCTTGCAGGCATCTGTTCCTCCTCTACATCTGCAAGATTTTTAGCAGCTGAAATTCTCCCAAGATCTGAACCTCACAGCAGCTCCCACCTCCCCATGTGTCTCCTCTGGGTGATGCCCACAGGAGCCAGGTGGATTTGCAGAGGTGGGAGCTGCTGGATCAAAGAGTTCACATCTTCCCTCTGCTCCCTTCCCAGCTGCTGGTCCCTGCCCTGTGCGGCTGTCAGCGGCTCAGGCCAGGAGCCAGCTGCCCGGGCTGAGCATTTCAGCAAGGCAGACAGTTGCCAGTCGGGCTCACACGTGGCTTTCCAGCCTGCTGTGGTGCAGGTGTGCTGGCTCACCCAGCCTGGGAAGCACCAGGAGCTGTGGGACCTGCTGCAACGATGGCAAGCTCTGCTTTGCTCTCCCCTCGYCTTCCCAAGCTCCAGGGGAAGGGGAGCTGGCACCCAGCCCCTCCGTCCCAGCCCGACGCCTGCTCACGAGGCCTCTCTCTGCCGGGGAGCAGAGCTGCCCCTACAKCGCCCTGTGCAAGCCTGAGCCCAGAGGCAGTGGGTGACCGCAGCCAAAATAAGATTCATGGTGTGTGCTGAGAGCACATCCTGAGGATGGCTATCCATGACTGTGGCTTTAAAATACTGTTAACAGTGGATAAAGCACCATGATTTAAAGCACTCAGCAATTACATCTCTGTTTGAAATTTCCTGAAGATAGGATCAGACTTCTGAGCCCTGCTTTCTGCTTTTCCAGTAGAATTAATAAGAATGGAGATATGCAATTAGACAACGCGAAGGCTGCTAGGGCAGATCAATGCCTTGTGGTTACCTAATGAAGTGTCAAATTGCATCTTTTTCTCTCCCCGTTCCCTCCAGGAGAGCAAGCTGTTTCTGGAGGGCTTGCAGACTCGGGCTTTGCCGGGGCCGGGAGCCGCCCCGTACCCCAGCCCGGTTCCGCGATGCCAATGCCTCGGACGCCACGCACTCCTGCCTCCTTTCCAGGCTGCTCCTGCTCGTGCGGATGGGAGCAGTTTGGGGTTGTCCCGGGCTTTGCGCCGAGCCTGGGAGTCTCTGCAGGGCCCCGTGGGAACCGGGAGCGGGCATCCCGGAGCTGTGCCCACTGTGCATCCCGGAGAGCCGCTGCCCCCGGAGCAGGGGGTCCCGGCGGGCCCCAGGGGAAGGGGGCGGCAGGAGGAGCTGAAGGGCGTCCTGCAGTGGGGATGTGGGGACGGAGCAGGGCATGGCAGGCCCAGGGCAGGCAGGGAGGAGCCCGCAGCGGCCCYGGGGCCGGGATGAGGAGGCAGCAAAGGGCTGTGACTCTCTGGCACCCTGGGCTCAGCGTTGCCTGCAGCGGGGCTCAGCATCCAGCCCTGAGAGGGCYCTGGGCAGTGACGGAGCCTCCCGAAACTTCTCCCTTTTCTAYCTCCTGGTTTCTCCAAGCAACGCAGTAAACCAGTAAGACCAGTAAACCTGCTGGCCTGTGCCATGACCCTCCCCTGCCATGCTGGGGGAGGCAGTGCCAGTGCATGCTGTGCAGCTCCTGGGCTCACAGGAGCCAGCYGAGCTCTTCCAGCCCTCTGGAAACAGTTAATTCGGCTCCATCTGTGAGAGCTTTGATTAAAGCCTCAGATGCCGCCACAAGGTGATTTTTCCTGATGTTTCGGCACGGGCCTTGCGGCCCGCTGAGCTGAGCCGAGCCGAGCCAAGCCGAGCCGAGCCGCTGGGGAAGTGCTCCGCAGCCCCTGGCTGACTTTGCTGCTGCACCCGGCCCCGAGCAGCCGCGTTTAGCGCTGCRTTTCCATCCGGGCTGCCTTTGCCCGGTGGGTCCGCAGGGGATGGGCTGCTCTCTGCAGCAGCAGGTCCCGGCAGTGGGATACGGCCCCGGCCGTGTCCTGCAGCCGCCYGGCTCCCCTTGCCGGGAGGAACGCTGCAGGGAGGAGATGGCGCTGGCAAGGCGTCTCACGCTTGCCTGCACGAACAGGAGCACTTAGCCGGGATAAAAATAGCCGCATTTGCCTCCCGACGGACCAGGGATGATGGAAAAAAAAAAACTTGCTCCGGGCACCTCTGCCGTTGCACTGGCCCCGCTGGCGGCCGGGCTGCTCCCGTGCCCGGTGCTGCCCTGCGGCTGCCGCGCTGCCCGCAGCCGGCCAGGCTCGGCGGCAGGGGCCACGGCTGCCCCGGGAGCTGCTTGACCCCGCACTTCGCCTGCGGGCTCGGCGGCCGCGACGAGGGCTGGGGGGGATGCGTTTCCCCAGCAGGTCCTCCAAGCATTTCTCTGCCGCGTTTTCCTCACTAAATGGCTCTTATTTTTAGATCCAGGCAGTTGCTAAGCATCGCTGCTTCGCTAAGGCGGCTTCTTTCATGGCTTGACACCAAAGCACGCTGACAACACGCTGCCGCGTGAGCCCTCCCTCCTCGCTGCTCCCCGCCGTCCCCGYGCCGCCCTGCGGCTCCCAGGCCCGGGTGGTGGGAGCGGGCCGGGGCGCTGGGGCTCCTCGCCCAGCTGCAGCTCTCTGCAGAGGGCCAGACTCAGCCTGCGAGCGGGGGGCGAAGCAGGGGCTGYGGGAAGCCGTGGCAGCTGGGCACGTGCTGGCGGCAGCCCGGGCCCYGTGGCAAGATGCAACCGGGTGGTGCGGGGGCGGCGGCGTGGCCGAAGCCACCGGGGCCGGGATGCTCCAGCGCGGGCTGCGTCCGCCCAGCCAGCGCCGTAACGGGGGGAGCAGCGGGACGTACGGCCCAGCGCCGGAGGTGCCCGCGGGGCTACCGGCTCCACCTGCAAGCCGCTTCTGCTGCTTCACCTCCCCTTCCCCGGGGCTGCGCGAGCCTGGGGGCAACCGAACGGCCGGGCGCGTGGGAGAGCCACGCTACGGGGGCAGCGCGGCGTGGCCTGCTCCTGCGGGGAGCTCTGGGGCCGCGCGAGCGGGGCCGAGCGGCACCAGCCCTCGGCTGTGTGGGGCGGCCGCCCCACGTCCCCTCCGCCTCGGCRGTTTCCAGTCCGAAGGTGACTTCTCCCCGCAGCCCCCAGGAGCGTCCAGGCTTGGGTGCTGACACTCGGGGCTCGCTGCCCCACATCTTCTCCACCCCCTTCTCCACGAGGTCTGTGAGCCCCGGTGGGGACTGGCTGCCCCCAGGGCTCGGCGGGCCGCTCTCAGGCTCACCCAGATCGCCGGAGGCACCCCCGATCCGAGACCACCGGGTCCCAGTGGCTCCGCTCGGGGGCTCTTGTCCGGATCCCCCCCCCCTCAGGGCACGGGCAGCCTCGGGGGCCCTGCAGCCGCCGCCGCCCCCGCCCCGGCCGTGCCTCAGTTTCCCCGCGGGGGCCGGGCGCCCCGAGCCGCAGCACAGGGCGGCGGGGGCCGGGCGGCGGCTCCGGGAGGAGGCGGGGAAGGGAAGGGAAGGGAAAGGAAAGGAAGGGAAGGGA
>NW_028186357.1:458323-460897 GCF_003343005.1 Rhea americana | reverse complement strand
AAGGCTGTCCAGGCACAGGGGTGTTGCGGTGGGTTCTCTCTGCCAGGCCGTGGACCCTCTGCCACAGCCCGGGGCGCYGTGGCACCCCGGCAGCCGGGTCGCCCAGGGTGGCTCTCGCCACTCAGCAGCTCCCTGGCGCAAGGTGTCCCCTGTGCCGCGTCTCGGTGTCCCCCGGGATGAGCGCAGCCTCCCGCGCGGGCAGCGATGCTCTGCCCTGGSGCCGGCGGAGGGTGGCCGAGGGGTGGGTGCCTGCGGGACAAGGAGACTGCGTGTGGCCCAGGTGGGACCCCRCTGGGTCCTCAGCAGGGAAAAGCCCGGCTTCCCAGGTCACACCGCCAACGCCCGTCCGTCACACCTTGTCCCCTGCTGTGCCGTGGCGAAGCGGCTGGGCTGGAGCTGTGAACACCCCGGCCTCCCCACGTGCTCTCCGTGGATCGGCCCAAACCTCACCCCCTTTCAAGGCCTTGGTCCCAGCAGCTGTGAAATGGGGCAGCAGTTCCCACCTGCCTCCCGGGGCCCATACTGGAGCCAAATCTGTCCGTGCTTGGTGGGGCTGGGTGCCCTGGCACCAGAGGCACAGGGGTATGCACACAGATGGCTCCTCCGAGTCCCGGTGATGCTTTTCCTGCTGCAGTCTGTGGTAGGCTTCAGGYTTTGCTTTGGAGTTGCGAGGAGGCAGTGGTGGCAAACAGGACCCCCGTCTGCTATCCTGAGCAAGCTCCGTGCATGGGAAAGGCTGCTTTGCTGCCTGCACAAACGTGCTGCAGGGAAGATATTTTTGAGCTGTGTAGGAACTTGAAACCCACACACAACTTTTGGTTTCTCCGGTAACTTTAAAATGCCCATATGGATTTGAATCAAACCAAGGTTAAAAATAAACTTCAGTCTCTCCAAGGCTGAGACCTTTTATGCCTGGGCTTGCATCTGAGCAAGCCAAGCAGCAAAAGCCCGGGCAGAGGGGAGCCGTGCCGCTCTGCCAGCCCCTGCCCACTGCGATGGGGCTGCTGAGCAGCCTCCAGGGCAGCAGGGCTGGGAACACGGGCCCCGTTTCACAGCACGGGAAACCGAGGCCCAGGGCCTGCTTTCTGGCCGCTACGCTGCGAGGGCAGAGCCCGCTGTCACACCAGGTGCCCAGGGCGGGAGCTGGTCCCAGCTGCGTCCCTGTGATTTCCACCTGGGCTGGCTTTCTGGTGCCGGCTGCCTACTCCGAAGCTGTCCCCTCACACAGCCCTTGCTGAGGAAAAGTTGTTTTTCTCCCAGGAAGAGTGTGGAAGTGTGACAGGCAGGAGGAGAGTGGGGGGCAGCCGTAGCCTTGGGGAGGGCTGCAACAGCTCAAGCTCACGGCTCGTAACCTGGCCTGGGCTCCTGCGCTTCASCTGGGGGACGTGGCGAGGACCGGGGACCAGGCAGAGGCCGTAGCAAAGCCCCAAGGTGGGGCAAGCAGCGGAGGTGGGTGCTTCGCCCCTCCGCGTGGGCGCCCTGCTCCTCAGGGTCTGGAGGACCCAGCAGCGCCGGAGACGGTAACCGAGAGACCGTGCGGCGGCGGGAGGGACGGCCCCACGGCGCGTCCAGCGACTGCCGGGGCAGACTGGGACAGCAGTGGGTCCTGCTGCCCCCCCGGCACTCCCCAAAGGCAGAGGTGGGGGGTGAGACCCCTGTCTGTGCGTGCGTGGAGAAGGGCTAGAAACACCCCCTTCGAAAGGAGAGGGGYGCAGAGAAGAAGGGCTCCGGCTAGGCACGGAGCAGAAACCCTCCACACCTTCCCYGCGGGGGTCGCTGATTTTTAGATTTAAAAGAACCGGCGGCACGGCTGTGGGCGCGCGGGCGCCCGGCGAGGGCGGCCCCGGGCTGCGCGAGCGCTGCACGCGGACGTGTGTGCGAGCCCGGAGAGCGCCCGAGCGAGCGAGAGCCGGGGAAGCCGACCGGCCGGGCTCCGCCACTAGGAAATTAAAACAGTCCTTTCCTGGGATATTTAGATGACGCTAGCGAGAAATAAAAGCCACCCGTAAATCACATTATTCCTCCAGCCCTTTAATGACAGGGGAGATTACCGGGCGAGCCGAGCCCGGAGCCGGYGTCTGGGCAGCGGGAGCGATGGGATCGGAGCGGCGCTCTGCCCCGGGGAGCAGAGGTACCGCGTGCCCGGCCCTCCCCGGGGGGGAGCTGGCTCTGCCGCCCAAGCCTTGCTGGGGCGGAGGGAAGACCTTTGCTAGCTTTGCGTAGTGTAGGACTTGCACCTGCAGGGRCTGATTTGTTTTCCAGGGGGGTGGAGGTGTTGTTGGCGCTAGGCTCCCCCAAAATAATCGCGTGGGTGCAGGGGGGTTTGCAGCTGGAGGCTGGAGCGGCGGGACGGGCAGRGGGGAGCGCGCAGGCGAGCCGGGTGTGGGTGGGCGCGTGGGCGTGCGTGGTGCCTGGGTGCCTCCCGGGGAGGCGTCTGGGGCGCTCAGCGCGGGGAGCGAGTCTGAGAGCGCGGCAGCGCCTCGGCGGTGCCCACGGAAAGCCTCCTTTTTCCTTTTTCCTTTTTCCTTTTTCCTTTTTCCTTTTTCCTTTTTCCTTTTTCCTTTTTCCTTTTTC
>NW_028186357.1:421696-458293 GCF_003343005.1 Rhea americana | reverse complement strand
TCCTTTTTCCTTTTTCCTTTTTCCTTTTTCCTTTTTCCTTTTTCCTTTTTCCTTTTTCCTTTTTCCTTTTTCTCCCCCTCCCTGCTGCTGTGAACGTCACCCCGCTCTGCCTTGCTCCCGAGCGTGCGCCGGGGCCTGGCAGGGCCCCGTGCCCGCAGCCCTGGTGGCCGGCAGTGTTGGTGGGTTGTTCTCTCCTCCTAGAAGAAGCACCCAAAAGGGGCAACACCCGCTTTGGGGGAGGGGAGGGTCTCTCCAGGTCTCAGCTCGAAGCCCGCTGCAAACCYGAGGTTGCTCCAGGTCCCCAGGGTGCTGAGCCCGCTGCCCGTCTCCCTGCTGCCCCTCCTGCCTTGGCCATGCTGCTGCCRCCCCCTCCGCTTGCTGCTGCCACTACCGCGGCCAGGCTGGGCTGGAAGCCGGGCCGGCCACCGGAGCCAGGTCCTCCCCTGCCCGGGAGGCCCGTCACCAGGGTGGGGAGGGCGAGGGGAGCGCGCCCGGGCCCCTCGGGTGCCCCTTTGCGCCGCAGCGCCTCGCCCTGAACGGATGCTGCACCTTCCTGGGGCGCGACGGGAGCGATGCCTGCCTCTGCCTCGTCTCTGTCTGCCGCCTCCCTCCCTCCGGCCTCTGCACTTCTCTGCCCTCTTTGCTGTCCTGGCTTCTCCGCAGCCCTTCCCGGGTCGGGTTTTGCAGGCTTCGGCGGCGAATCCAYGCAGCCGGGGGCCGCGGCAAATCCGTGGCACGGGATGAATAGAGGGGAAGTTAGTCGCTCGGGCCGGCGCAGTCGGACGCCGGATTGCTGCAGACGCTGCTGCCCAGCGCCGGGGCTGTCGCGGCTTCGGCCCCTGCTGCAGCCGGCCGGCCGGTGGCGTCCGGGCAGGGAGGGGATTCGCTCTCGACCGCCTGCGCCGGGGCTCGGAGGGGGGTTCGGAGCGGGGCCGGCCGTGGCGCGGCCGGGTGAGGGGTCCGCTCCCCCGCTGCGCGGCCGGCGGGCTCYGAGGCCTTGGGCGATGGCGCAGCGGGAGGTTTCGGTGGGGGGGTTCTCTGGGGGACCGGACTGGGGGKGAGCGTGATGACAGCTAGACCCTGCTGCGTGGAGAGAAGGGGGAAACCGGAGCGCGGCACGGGTTCCTTCCCGCGGCGCCGGGCGATGCCAGAACCGAGCCCGGGCTTGCACGGCACCTCGTCCGCGTCGCCGGGCGGGATCCGGTGCCCGGACGGGCTGCGGCCGGCCACGCGTCGGGCGGCCGCACCAGCCCCCCAGGGCAGCGGGGCCCCCCTCGCCCTCCGTCGGCTGGCTCCGCTCATTAGCGGTGTTTTCATTAGGAGAAGCGGTTTGGTTTCATTTAAGCCAAATCGCTGTGCTTGGGAGATGATAAATCCATCTGCTGGCAAATCGCTCTCCTGCTGCCGGGATGGATGCTGGCCCCGGGCTTTAATCGCGCTGCACATGAACGAGCCTCGGGCGAAATGAATCTCTCTGCTGCCGCCGCTCCGAGGGGGGCTGAGCCGGGCGGGCTGCTCCCTGACGCCACGGTGAGGGGCTGTGGCCTGGGGGGATCCGAGGCCTCCGCTAAGGGGCCGTTGGGCACCGTGGCGGGTTGCTGCCGCGCGGGCGAAGGGCCGGGAGCTGCCGGGGGCAGGCGGAGGCTGTTCAACCCGCCGATGGAGCCGGCCGCCCTGCGCGGCGTGGGGTGGGGGGACGTGCCTGGGGCTGGGGCGGCCGCGCTCCCCGGCTCCGCAGGGCTCCGTGCCCGGGTGCCTGCCGGAGCGGCGTGGCGCCGGCCGGGCTGGGCTCCGCCGGAGGCTCTGCCAAGGCCCCTCGAGGCCTCCCGTCTCCGGGCTGCTGCAGCTCTGTTTGATCCTGGCTTTTAAGTAAATTTGCCTTTCGCTTCAAATTAAAGCAGGCTGGCGCGGCCCCCGAGGGACCAGTTTAAGTAATTAGCTTGTTTGGAAACGGAGCCCGGCAGGGCGAGAGACGGGGCCGGGATGGCTGCGGCATCCCACGTGAGCTGCCGGAGGGGCCCCTTCGCTGCCGTTGGGTTTTGCTCTCCCCGAAGGTTTCTCCTCTGACCGCCACCCCCAGCCCCACGGCGAATGCGCAGGGGGTCGCACCAYGCTCCGGCTCTGGTCCCGTCCACGTACGAGCTCCGAGAGCCCCGGGACTGCGCCTGGGACGAGCCAGTTGCTTTGCCCCGGACGGGCGGCTGCGGCGTGGGTGGCAGGTCGGGCGCTGCCGAGCCGCGTCCCCGGGCCCGGTTAACCCGTGCGGGACGTGGTGGTGCCTGCGAGAGGGCAGGGGATGCTGAGACCTCGCCGGCCCGGCGGGACCCACGGCTGGTGCCAGGCTGGCGGTGGGGACCGATGGATGTGCCCGTGGCCTCTCGCCAGGGAGCGGGTCGGAGGCAGCGATGGAGCGAGCACCTGGCAGACGGTGACAGGCGACGTCCCTGCCGCGCGGAGACGCAGGGGCAGCTCACCCGGCTGGGGCAGCCAGGGAAGTGAAGGGAGCGGGATGGGCCACCCCGCGCCGTGTCCCCGCAAGCCACCGGTGCCGGCGTAAGGGTCCAGCAAGGACCCGCAGCCYGGGGCTCCGTGGCGGCGGGTTGCCCGCTCCGCCGAGCCGCGTGTCCCGGCAGCGCGCTCCCGCCCGGGCGCGACGGGGAGGGCGAGCGCAGGCTGCACCCCGGCACGGGCTCCCGCGGGAGCCTGGTGGCTCCTCTCCAAGAAGCGCCTTTTGGGAACGGGGCGGCGGGATCCGCCCTTAAGCGCCTCTTGCTTTCGCCCCTTGGCTCTCCTTCAAGGAGCAGCCTGCGCCCTGCTCCGCTGCGCTGACCTGAGCAGATTTCCCGCGTCCTCGCGCGCCGCCGCCCCTCCGCCGCGCACGGTGAGTCACSCGCGGGCGCGGGGAGTCGCTCACGTCGCTCCCCCCTTTGCCGCAAAGTCATTAACGCGAGTGGAATAATCTGTTGCGTAACCCGGAGGAGAAGGACGGGCGCTCGCCGCGACCCGGCTGCAGCGCCTCCGGAGCAGCCGGAGCCCGGCCCGCTCGCGCCGCCGCCGCCGCCGCTCTCCTCCCGCACGCGGGACCCGCTTCYGCTCCCCCGGGGCTTTTCTCCTCCAAGGGGGAAAGCACCAGGAGCCGCGGGGCGACGCGGGGGCTTCGCCCTCGCGGAGGAGCYGTTTCGCCTTGCAGACCTGCCCCTGGCTGGGCCTGGGGCCCGGCGCGGGCCCGCRCGCGGGGTCCCCGTGCCAGGGGGACCTGAGGGGTCTCCCCAGCCCGGGGACGCCCAGCAGCTCCCGCCACCGTCCGTTTTCTCAGCCCGTCCTGCTGTAATTACAGCCGCCTGTTGCTCTCTGCATAACACGGCTTTGCTTTTATCACCGCTTAATTAAATAGCGGTGGGGAAGCGAGGGGCTGTTAACCCCTCGCTCGCTGACGCTGAGGGTCGCCGCCGGCACGGCCGCGGCGCGGGGGGCTCCCGGGCAGCCTGGGCGCTGGGCGCAGGGGCGCGCGGTCGAGCCTGCCCCGAAGCGCCGGTGCCCATTGCTCACGGGCGCAGCGGGGTGGATGGCCGGGGCACGCGCCGGTGCCGGGGCTCTGGCCGCCCTGGATCGTGTGATACAGGAGGGGGCACAAGTCGGTGCTCCATCCCCAGGGAGGTGCCCCGGGCACGACGCTCGGGAGTGAGCTCCGACCCCGCTGAGAAACGCACGGCCGGCCCGTCCCTGGCTTGGGAGCGATAAGCCTGGGGATGGGGAGATTTTGGGGGCACTTTGTGCCTCGGTGGCAGGATGCTGGGGGTGGGTGCGGGCGGCAGAGCTCGGGCGGGGGGTGACCTGCAGGCTGGGGGCCGCCTCCTTTCTTGCCAGCGTGTCCTGGATTTGCAGAAAGGGTCTCGCTTCGCCCAAAAGAAAGCCTGGGGGCAGCTTTCATCTTGGCTTACCCGCGTCCCTCCTGCCCTCTCCCCTGGGGCGCAGGCTTGGGGATGGGGGGATTTGGAGGTAATCCTTGCAGATGGGATGCTGCCGGCTAATTATAGCCGAGCCTCTYRCTCCRTGGGAGCCCCAGCGAGTTGTCCCTYGAGCCCAGGCAGCGATGGTACAAATCTGCTGCTAATTAGACTTGAAAGTCCTCCCGTGAGCTCAGGCACAGGATGGATATTTGATTATTAACATATTTATTTATGAGCCTCTCAGCAGGTCTTGCACCAGGAGGCCATGCTCCCCCCTCTGAGCAACTGCCAGGCACTTATAATCCTATCAAGGGCATTTGGGGTGACGGTGCCRGAGCAGAGGGGTTTGCTCCGGCCTTGCCGGTCTCTTGGCTGGTGTCGGGGAGGTTCCCGGGGRGGCTGGTGCCAAGCGCCGGGGCACGCGCGTCCCTGGGACGGCGGCTGCCTGGGTGGCGCGGGGATGCCCCGGCGGTGCTGAGCTGCTGCCAAGCGCCCTGGCCCGGCATGAAGCCGCCTGCCGCGGCACCCCCGGGAGAGCATCCCTCCCTCCGGCGGCGAGACAAGCAGGGTTGGGAACGCTGCCTCTGGAACAGCCAAAAATAGCTTTCCTGTCCCCAAAACATCAGTTTAGAAAGCCAGCATTTCGGGGTTGAGGCTGGAGAAAGCCGCAGGTGGGTCGGGTGGCTGCCGGCGCAAGCGGGCACAGGCTGGGGCAAGGGGCCGTGGGGCGGCAGGACCCCCTCCCTGCCCCGCGGGCCGGCCGCTGCTCCAGCGCTGCTTCTCCCCGCCTCGCTGCCCCGCTCCCCCCGTGCCGGGGGACGGCAGAGCCGGGCAGCGGGGAGCAGGTGCCCCGGCATCGACAGCAGCAAACGCCCTCGGTGCTTCCGAAGCCAGCGGCCCCTGGGTCCATCTTGGGGGAGATTCCTGRTGTTTTAAGTGCATTTCCGCTGCCTGGGATCCCGCGAGCGCCTTATGTTGCTCCCGCAGCCGGAGCGTGCCGGACCCCCCGGCCCTGCTGCGCTTCCTCGGTGGCTGCGCAGGGCGATGAATTATGCAGCCACAGCGGAGCCCATGCGGTGCCGTTGGGCCCTCGAGCGCAGAGAGCTTTTCCGTGTAAATCCCTGAAATATTCAGCGGAGCTGGCTTAAAGTGCAGCCCCGGGGGAGCTGGTGCCTTGGCACAACCTGGGGGGGCTGGGAGAGGGAGCAGGGACGGAGAGGGGGAGCGCGCGGGTCCCGCGGGGTGCAGTGGGGCGCAGCGGGGCGCAGCGGGGTGACGGGCTGCTCCCCCGGCAGTCCGGCAGCGCGTCCGTGGGGCTTTGCAGGGGCGCGAGGGCGCCCGCGGAGAGGCCTCGGTCCGGTCGCCCCGCGGGCTTGTCTGCGCCGTGCCGAGCCGCCTGCAAGCGGTGCTCCCGCTCCCCCCGCGTCTGTTTATCCTTTTATTTTTTTTCCCCCCTTCTCTTTGCGGCACTGCTGATGAATATTTCATGGCCAGGAAGCAGCGCGAACTCCCCCGGCAGCGCTCCCTGCCCCCAGCGCTCCCGCCGCAGGTAGCAGCCCAGCTGTTTGCGGCTCAGGAAGGACGCGTCTGCCGAGCAGCCCCCCGAGCCCCCCAGGAGGGGCGGCAGGGACCAGGGCGCCGTCTCCGGCCCGCGGAGCCGCGTTGTCCCCCGTCCCCTCCCCGCCACCGCTGTCGCTGCAGCCTGCGAGGGCCCATCGCGGCCGCACGCGTGTGCACGCACATCCTCCACGCATCCCCGCGTGCGTGCTGGCCCGGCCCGGCTCGGCCCGGCTCGGCCCGGGAGCAACCTGCGGGCGCCCCTCGGCGCGCTGAGGGAGCCGTGTCCCCGTGTCACCTCCCCACGTCCTCGGCGCTGTGCCGGGGCTCCTCTTAGCGTCGGGCAGCAGGAACGGCGCCGGGCGCTGCGCGGGCCGCGGCACCGCTCCGGCTGCACCGGCCTCCCGGGGCGCCCCGCGCACCGCAGGCTGCCGGCCGGCCTTGGGCTAGGGGAGCGCGAGACCATTTTGCTCTCCGCTCTGCAGCGGGGGCTGGACCTGTCCCCAGCACAGGCTCAGCTCTGGGAGGGCCAGGCCACCCCTCTGCCCCCCACCCAGAGCTGGGGCCAGCGGCCCCTCGCGTGCCCCGCTGTCCTCCTGCGAGGATGCACTCTGCCCCGCGATGCACCAGTTTGCAACCGTGGGGAGCGCCGGACCCTCTGCGATAGCTGGGGAAAGCGAGGTGCAGGGCGAGCTTGGGCTGGTCCCTGTGCAGGGCTGGGGACCGAGCCGGAGCCGGAGCCGTGCCCTTCCTCCASCCTCCGCTTTAGCAGTGCTGTCGCCCCTTTTGAAGATCCAGTGGATGTGTGGGTTTTTTTTTTTTTGGGGGGGGGTGCTTTGGGGGCACAGGATGGCTCAGGCTATTTGGGGCACCGAGTCCTTTGCCTTGTGAGGTGTCGTGGGGATGGTCGTTCCTGGCGGATGCGGGTGGCTCGGGCCACGGCAGGGGGTGCTGGGGAAGGGACAGGGGGTAAATAGGTTTCTCCCAGGTGAGAGCAGTTTYGGCTTTGCAGCACTTCTGCAAGGGCAGATGTAAGAGATGTTGCCCTTGTGCCAGCCTGGGGACCGCGGGCCTGGAGGGGGCTCTCGGCTGGGAGCCAGCCAGGGTCACATCCGTGTGCGCGACGCCACCATCGTCGCAAAATACCTGCCGCGGGCTGCTGGCTGCAGGACGCAGGTGGAGGGGAAGGTCTTCACCTGGCTCAGCCCGCGTGGTCCGTGGGAGCTTCTGTCTCCATGTCAGTGCACAAGGGCTCTTTGGAGAGCCAAGGGCCAAACGGGAGGTGCAACGCTCCTCTGAAAGTTGCTCCTCAGTCACGGACTGCTCGTCCTGCACATCAGGCTGGCACCGGCTGCAGGGGCTCGGGGCTCTTGGCTGTGCGTGTGAGCACACCTGACCCGCGTGGACACTGTGTCCTGAGTGCACAGGATGGTGCTGTTCGCATTTCCCTGCTGTCCTGGACGTGCTGGGATGRAGTAACTTTCCCAGCCAGAGGGGATCTTGCTCCCAAGGACGGCAGTTAGGTGCTGCATCTGCAAACTTTCTTTGCTSTCCTGTACTGTGGGCTCTGGCACCCTCCTGTGGCTGTTCTGCCACCTCTGCTGTATCCCTCCGACTTTGGGTGCTGTGGCCACCCTGGGCTGGCTGGTCCCCGGAGCGAGGCAGTGGCATGTCTCTCCCCTCTGTGGCATGGCGGGAGGTCCAGGATTTGTCACCCAGCCCGTGGGATGTGAGCACGGCAAGAAACACTGTCCTGGTGTGTTTGTGCTGCAGGCCTGAGCTGGGAGCGCAGCTCCTGGATGCCCCAGGGAAGGTGTCTGCTGTGCCCTGCTCCTTCCTTGCCGCCCGCAGGGATGCTTTGGAGGCAAAGGGAAGATGCAGGGAAGGGATGCACTGGTATATCCGGCCTTGCAGTCTGAGTGTCTTGCCCTCTTGGTGTTGCTGGGTCTCCCAACCTCTTCCCCTGTCTGGCTGATCCCACTCCTCCCATCCCCGCGTCCTCCTGGCTGGGTCTCCTGCCCTGCCCATGCATCTGAGTCCCCAAGCCTTGAGCCTGTACACGGCTTCCTCCTGGGGTCGCTGATGCCAGGCGTGCGCTGAGCTGTGGCGCCTGTGCATGAGTGGGCTGGTGCTGGCTCTGCTGGGCAGGAGATGTGGCCTGTCTTGGGACAAGCAACATGAATCCTACTTGAGATGCCCTGCCAGGAACAAATTTGAGTCTTGCTTTGCCTGGTCCAGGTGGATGAGAGGGGATCGTCCCGCAGGGGCTGGAAGCAGAGGGCCCAGGGCGCCCATCTGCTCCCCAGGAGCCTCAGCTGCACTGGGACGGAGAACTAAGTGCCCCTGCTCCTAAGGACCATRTGATGCCTGTTGGGCTCTTCCTGGCTGCTTTGAGATCATCCGGGGACAGACAAGGCTCCTAAACCCCCGTCCCCCCGGGAGGTGAGAGGAGGGCACTGGGCACCGCTTGCAGCCCGTTTCCRAGCTCTTGGCTGGGGCAGTCCGTGTGTTGCGTTTATATGCGCTGTATTTACGGRGACCCTGTGCCTCCCGAGCTACCTGCTCCCTCTCAGCCGCCCTGGACGGCCCCTTCCTCTTGCGGGGTTGATACCCCTGCAGCCATTTTCCAGCACAGGGCTTTGCAGGTSTGTTATTTTAAGGTCGCTGTGGCATTGCAATGCGCTGCTGTGCTGCGTGTTGCGCCTTGCCGGAGGGTCTCCGCGAGCCCCTGCCCAACCCTGCCGTCACCAGTGCAGCGTCCCCCGATGCTGCAGTGCTGCACCACCAGCGCCGGTTAGTGCAGGGCTTTCTCTGCAAGCCAAGCTCGCTCCTGCTTGCCTGCCGGCATTAAAGGGTGTCGCAGCCTGCGCTGTCGCTGCAAGCCCTGGTTTGCCTGGGGAAGACTGGGCCCGAGGGGGGAGGGTGGAAGGAGCTGTGCCAGGGTGTGGGTCTCTGCTTTGCGTGATGCCCAGTCACTGGGCTTCTCCGGCCCGTGGTGTGTAGCCTAATGCCAAATGATGCCTGCCGAAGGGAAGGGTGTGAAACTAAGGGAATGCCCTCCCGCAGCCGCCTTGGGCCGCACGGACCCACGGCRAGGGCTGTGGGGCCGGCAGAGAACGTGCACCGACGCGGTACRTGGAGTGTGGCTCCTGCCTGCGGCTGCCCCCTTGCAGGGGCATAGCTAGTCTAATAGGGAGGGAGGGCTTGGTTTGGAGGGGATGGCCTTTATTTTGGGGGGAGCAGGTGAAGTCACCCCCTTCTAACCCCTGAGGGGGCTTTTCTCCCTCCCCTTGGGGCACCTTGCCGGAGTCAGGACTGGGTAGTCTGGCTGTTCCTGGCAGCATCCTCCCTGCACCCTCTTTCCCTCCCTGACGGAGCAGAAGCTGTAATTTCCATCAGGCCCCTTTTTCTTTGCCTCCTCCCCCATTAATAAAAGATGAAGCTTCTGAGCTAATAGAGCCTAGATGGAGGCAGAGCTGAGATCCTGCTGGTGTGAGGCATGGATGCGGTGTGGAGAGRGAACTGCAGATGGGAAAATAGGGCTTGGGGAAGGGACAGGATAGATGCTTGTGGTGGTTGGTCTGCACAGAGCAKCTCAGGGCAGCTCTGGGAACTGGGAAATCCCACCACTGCCACGCACCAGACTTCTAGCTCTGACATACTGTGCGAACTAGCAGTTCGCTGCTAGGCTGAGCTTTGGAGCAAGCAGCTCTGAGCCCAGGCTGTTTGGGAATCTGACTCCTCTTCCTCCCATCCTTCATCTCCTCCCCTGTGTGGAGCCAGCTGCAGCGGATGGCTGGTGCCTGGGGGTGCAGGATGCTCGCAGCACCGGAGGGCTGACGTTTGGAGTTGTAGGATGCTCACGGTGCCGGATGGTCGACGCTCGGGGTTGCAGGATGCTCTCAGGATGCAGCTGGCTGGAGTGGGTGATAGATGCCCGTGCATGCAGGACGCTCACAGCGCKTGAGAGTTGGAGCAGACGGCTGATGCCCAGGGATGCAGGACATGCTCGGTGTCGGCTCCCCTCCGGAAGGAGCATCCTTGGAGAGGGGTGGCCTTGGGATGCAGCAGTGCCTCATTGGTCAGCGGGACCTGTGGAGTCTGCGGGTTGCCATACCAACCTGCCTCTGGTTCCCAGAGAGCCAGGGCGTGAAGTGCCGGGTCGAGCCGTGCCACGGGGCGGACCAGGAGCCCRGGCACCTCCGGGCTCTGCCAGCTGGGGAGGCGTCCCTCCGCCTCACCCGGAGAGCTGGCTGGGACCGCTGGGCTCCCCAGCGCCRAGCATCCTGCCGCTTGCCCACCTCTGCCTGCAACTTTGCTGCCCRGAGGGGGCAGGTGAGCAGCGTGCTGGCACGAAGCAGGGGGGGGCTCGGCCGGGCACCCCGCTCCCTCGCCAAGTTTCCTGCAGCTGGTGGTCAGCTTTTTCTGCACTTAATCCCTGGGAGGGGCATCGCCGCCGACACCCCGGCCCCTCTGGCTCGCAGCCAGCCCGCACAGGATCATCCCAGCACAAAACTTCCCGGCTGGCTTCCTGCCGCCTGGGATCGGGCCCTGCCTGCTGCCGCCGTGCTGCGGGGCTCTGCCGCTGCCCGCTCGGCCGGGCTGGACCTGCCGCCGATGCCCGCAGGCTCGCCCCGGGGAAGGAAGGCTCCGTCCCCCCTGGGCACCRCCTGGCGCTCGGAGGAGCTGGGGGGCCGCTTGCCTGCCGGGAGGGGGTGCGGCTGGGTCCCTCCCCAGCGCCGTGAGCTGGAGCCATGAGCCACTGCCAGCAGCGCTGCAAGAGGCAGCTGGGCCGGGTGATCCGCTTCTTCTACCAGTTTGTCACCGGGACCCTCTCCCCAGGTAGGTGCCGCTTTGGGGGCACGGGGCGCTGTTCCGYGGGAGACGCTCTCCGTGCGGTTGTCGGCGGGGGGGGGGATGCCGTTTCGGTGCCAAGTGGTGCTGAGAGACTCAGCCCCGGGCAGCAGCATTTGCTCCTTGTGGGGCAAGGCTGAAGATGCTCACGGGGGACCACAGCAGCCCCTGGAGGTCCTCCACAGACCGGGGGTGGCAGGACCGTTTTAGCCGGGGAGGGGGCCGGTGCAGAGCAGAGCAAACAGGCATGAGAAAACTGCTGTGCAAACGAATCACAGCTGGTCGGACCCTCCCCTGCCTGTGCGGGCGCCCCTGCCTCGGCGGCCGGGGCTGGGCCCTCCATCGTGCCCACGGGTGTGCCCGGGGCCGGCGCAGCGCTGCGGTGGCCCGGCTCCTCTCCCGGCCCTGCCCTTCGGGGACGCCGCCCGGTCCTGGGGCCAGAGCTGCGATGCTTGTGCCCCTCGGCTGCCTGCCGCTGCCGTGGCGGGAGCGGTGCCGCTCCGCGAGCCCCCCGGGCTGCTGGCAAAGACCCTCCTTCCCGCCAGGCAGCTGCACGGGACCTGCTCTCCTCCACGGGCGGCGCTTGGGCATGTTTCAGGGAGGTCGTCGTGCGCCCGGGTGTGCTGGGACCCCGGGGGCACGCTGCCAGTCCCCCCTTTGCTGGAGGAGCCCCACGCTGGGGAGCCCCACGCTGCCTCTCCGGGCCCCGGCGGCGCTGGGGCGGGATGCGCCGTGCCGAGAGCGCGGCGAAGGGCTCGTTGGGCCAACGCGGCAACGTCACTCCTTGCGATGGGGCCGTGGTTTGCACCGCCTTCACCTGGGAAGAACCCTCCCCGGCTCGGGCCCCTCCTTGTCCGGGTGCATCTCCCCAGCTCGCGCCCGTCCCGGGGCAAGGGGAAGGTGGGAGCACCCTGGGACCCCCTCAGAGCAGCGCTGGAGGCGATGGGGTGGGCTGCGGAGAGGAGCCGTCCGTACCGGGGGCCGTGGGTGCCCAGCACGCTCCCGTCCCCACGGCGCGTGGGGCAGCCCGGCGCAGAGCTTGGCCGCTGTGTCCTCGCCCGGCAGCCCCGTGGCCTGTCCCGCGTCTGTCCCTGTGGCCGTGCCTGGGCGCGCCGGGCGGCCGTGCTGCACGGGGCCGTGGCCGGCTCCGAGGGCAGGGCTGGCGGGGTGGCGCAGGCCACCACTGCTCGCCCTCTTCCTGGTGTCCTCCTGAGCGGTGGGAAATGCTGGAGGGGTGCAAAACCCAGAGCCTGGCAGATCTCTTCCCTGCTAASGCTTGGAAATTGGGGCTGGGAGCTGGACCTGGGGTTTGCACAGCCTTCCCTCCGCGGCATCCTCTCCTCCYCAGCTGCTGCTCCGGTCCGAGGGGGTGATCCGGGTGCAGCCCCCGCTCCAGCCTCGGTCCTCCTGCATCATCCCCTTTTTGGTGGGGAATAGACCCTCTGCCCTCCCTGCAGCAGGCTGGGGTGGTSCCGTGGTGCTGGCCAATGGGTCCTGGCCACGAGGCCCCGGGGTGCGGTGCCCTCCCGGCTGGGTGCCCTGGGGAGCTGGTCAAGGACAGGTCGCCGAGGGGGGAAAAGAGAAATGACTCAATCAATTAACCAGATTAAAACTGTGACTTCACCTCCCCAAAATAGCGTTTCGCCAATATTTTAATGTGCTTATTAATAATCTGCTCGCGCTCTGATTAGCAGCGTGGTAATAAGGGATCAGCTGTAACCTAAATTTAACTCTCCCTAATGGATGATGGCCCCGAGAACCAAAAAAAGAGGAGAGGCTSTTATCCATCAGACTGCCCCCTCGCTGGGGTCGGCTGCACCCGAGGGACCTGGCAGCTGCTGCCCAGCTGTGCCCAGGGACCATGACCTCTGCAGCGGCCCCGCAGGTCCCGTGGCATTTTTTTTTTTTTTTTTTTTTTTTTTTGGAGGGGGTGCATTTGGAGGGTGTGTTTTGCGCTTGCATTTGCAATTTGGATTGCGCCCTGCCCTGCCTGCAGTACCGGGTTAGGAGCACCCGTCCTGCGCCTGCCAGCCACGGTCAGCTGCGCGCTGCTGGGGTGCGTGGTCCTCTCCCAAAGAGATGGGACCCTTGGAGACGGGGCAATTCGCCGTTCCCTGCCCATCCGCTCCCTCCGCGCCGTGGGCACGGACCCCACGTTCAGCTCCTCGAGGCGCTGGGAGGATGGGCCCCRGGACCAGCCATGTGGCTACCGAACRGCTCCGGGTTTTGCCYGCCGTGTGCACCCCAGCCTGAGGCCTGCTGCGTGCACGGAGCTGCTTCCTGGGCRAGGAACCGTGCTCCAGGGCACGTCTATTTATACACGGCGGGTGCTTGGCGGGGTGGTTAATTTTAGCTGGGTGGCAGGGCTGGGCTTGCTGGCAGCACCGAGAGCCGGCGGGGATGTGGCTGGGGGCGGGGGACTCTTCGCGGCGGTTTTCGTCGCAGCCTGAAGTGGGACAGGCGGTGCGGACCCGGCACTATCCGGGGCTGGGCGTCCTGCCGCCGCCACCGTGCCCAGGGCAGGAGGCATCCGGGGGCTTGGCAGGGCCCGCGTCCCTCGCCGGGCCTGTCGGAGGGCCCTTTTCCCTCCCTTTGGCCCTGCTGCGGGGAGGTGCAGCCACTCGTGCAGCGAGCTCCGTCGGTGCTCTGCTGCCTTGTTCTGCTTGACGGTGCCACCGTCCCCCCCGGGCCGGGAGGGTTATTTTTAACTGTTTGCCGTGTGCTGCCTGAGCGCAATCAAGGTAATTGGTTTGGGAGCCTGGCTCTCACATGGCGCTCCCAATTACCTGCCTGCCCGCCCGCGCAGCCCCCCGCCTCCCTGCCCGCCGTGGCCGGCTCCTCCGGCGGCGGCGGCGGCGGTGGGGGACCGCCACCGGGGCAGGGCCGTCCCAGTTAGCGCGGCRGGCGGGCGCGCGGGATGGAGCCATGGAGAGGACATCCCTGCACAACGACAGCCTGCTCTATGCCTCCCTGATCGCCATCCTCCTCCTCATCTCCTATTGGTTCACCACCCGCTGCTTCAAAATCATCAGCGGCATCGAAGGTACGGGCTGGGGGACCGGGGACGCGTCCGACCCCACCCCGGCCAGGCGGCGAGGGGCCTGCGTGCCGGCGGCAGGGACCCCCAGCTCTGCCCCTCTCTGGGATGCACCTTCTCCTCCTGAGTTACTTCAGCCRTTTCTCCCGGGCCCGATCCTGCTCCGGCGTGTGCTGGTGCCAGCCGCGGCGGTGCCTGGTGCTGCTCCGGCGGAGCCGGGCTGCCGCGGCCCCGGCGCAGGGGTGCAGCCCGGCTCCCGGGTGTCTCCCKCTCTCCCGCCSCTGCAGCTGCTTGGGCTGCACCCGSTGCCGAGCCGGGGGCCTCAGCCCGCGTTTCGGGGCTGACCCACATCTCCGCCCCTCAGCCGGCGTGCTGGGGAGCCCTGGGGTGCCGCGGGGGGTCTCGATGCCCGGTGCCAGCCCCGCTGCAAGGGCGTCTGTGCTGATCCTGGCGGGATCCCGCGCCGTGCTGGCAGCAAACGGCGGAGGGCTTTTAATAACGGCTTCCAGGGGAAATGGAAAATTCCCCTGGGTCATTTGTCGCTGTCAAGGCGCCCGCCGAGGAGCCCGGCTGCGCGTGGGTCGGGCGCGCGGGAAAGCGCCGCTCCGTGGCCGAGCTGCCGTCGCGCCCTGCAGCCCGGGGCGGACGCGGGCCTGCCGCGGTCCCCCGGCGCGTGCTGAGCCCGTGGCCTTTGCCGAGGAGCTGGCCAAACCCTCGTTGCCAGTCCTGGCGCAAGCTAGGTTGCATAAATAGTCCCGTAGCACGTGGCACGGCCTCGGGAGCCGCCGGGGTCTTGGGGGGGCTGCAGGCCAGGCTGCGCTCCTCTCTGGGGAGGGGGTAGGTGGCACCTGGGGCTCAGCAAGAGAAGCTTTAAAAACCACAGTTTTCTTCAGTGGGAAACTTCCTCGGAGAGCACAACAGGCTGGTGCAGCCCCGAGTCGCTCGGGGTGGGGGCAAAGCCCGGAGCCAGCCTGGTTGCTGCAGGAAAAATCCCCCCGCAGCAGCCTCGGTGCTGGAAATTTTCCTCTTTCCAAGAAAAGGAAATAAACRTCAGATTCAAAAGCTTCCAGCTTGAGGGATGTTCCTCCAGGGAGGACTTTCATCTCTATCCCAAAACCACTTCTGATGCATCATCAACGCCTTCGGCTGGCATCAGGCGCCTTTCCAGCTCGCCCCAGGCCCAGTGAGATGTTTGCCCTTGGCACGAAGGCAGCAGGGTGGAAAAGGGATTTTCTGCCCTGGGTCTGCATGCAGGGTGCTGCGTGGAGCAGAAGGACCTGGCCTAGACCTAGATGGAGGGTCTGCCCCACAGCCTGGTCACAGCACAGCCACCCCATCCTCACCTGGGGCGTGCGTTTAACTGTGGGCCTTGACGCTGCGGGGTGGGGGGTGGGGGGGCCAAGGGTGGCCGGGCAASGACTGGGATGCTGTAAAAAATGCCTGGGCTCTAAATCCAGCCGTCCCGGCTGTGCTCGGAGGCGTGCTCGCCGTGCTCGGACGCCTGGGCTCTCCGTCTGCTCCCGGTCGCAGCGCGACCTTGGCTGGGTCCCCTTGGTCTCAGCCTCGCGCCGGCGGCGGTGCCGCGGTCGCAGCCGGGAGCCCCCCGGCGCTGCGCCCAGGGCAGGGTCCCCGCGAGCGGGGGCAGCGGCGCGGGCTCCGCCTGCACCCGTGTTTCTGCGGGCGGGTGGGACGGGCGCTCGGGCGGGCGCCGCGGCCGGTCCGTCGCGGGGACGAGGAGCCCGGTCGCGAAGCCGCTTCCCACCTGGGCTCCGCTGTCCAAAGGTCCCTCCACGTCCGTCGCGGCCAGTCCGGAGCGGGGCGGCGCAAGGTGCCTCCCCGACCCAGCCCCGYTCCCTGGGGCCTCTGGGCTCTCCCAGCGAGATGGCCAAGCCTTTCCGCCCGCCTCGTCCGACCTGCCGGGGGATGGGGGCAGCTCCTGGGGCTGAGCCAGAGCTGCTGCCCTGGACCCTCCCGGGGGAGGGTTATGGGGACCTGGGCCTGACCGGTGCCGTGGGGCAGGTGAGCGCGTGGGGCGCAGAGGACGAGTCTGAGTCATCCCCAGCTGGGATGTTTAGCCAGTGCCAGGTGTCCTGTGTCCCCCCCCTCCCGCTCCGGGAACCGAGTGCCTTTTAATATCTGTGGCCCGTTTCCTTAGCAACTGCATTAAGCAAATCGATGGAGGTGGTGTCATTGGGATGGGAGAGCATGGCTCCTTCCCCCCCGCCCGTCCCCGCCGCCCCCCACGCCTCCCTCTGCTCGGCCTCCCTCCGCTCCGGCTTGCGCGCGCGGCCCTGCTCTGGCTGGGCTCTCGGCCGGCGGCCCCGCGAGCTGCCCGCCACAGCCCCGCGCTGACCTCTTGCTCGCGCGCCGGCCCGCGGCCAAGCAGAGGGGTGACGGCCGATCCCCCCCACCCCGGGGGACACCGGCGGGGCTCCCTGGGGATGCGCGGTCCGGCAACCACGGCGCTGGGGTGACGGGGCTCCAGGACGGCTTGTGGGCGGTGGGGAGGGGGCCGGGGGGGGGGGCGCGGGGCCATGAGACACCCCCACCATGAACCTGGAAGGCCTTGAAATGATCGCGGTGCTGGTGGTCTTGGTCCTCTTCGTCAAGGTGCTGGAGCAGTTCGGCCTCTTCGAGCCCGTGTCCTTGGAAGGTAACAGGCGCGGGGGGGCGGGGTGTGTGCCGGCTCCCCCCGGGGACACCCGTCCGGCAGCCTTCAGCCCCGTGCCAGGCTGAGCACCCTGGTACCACCCCAAAGGGTGCTCTTCAGGGTGCTGCATCCGAGAGGGTGCTGGGAGASTCCTGGCACACAGCATCCGTCTGCAGCGCGCAGGGGCGAGCGCGGAGGTGCCAGCGCAGGGAGGGGGCAGCAGCGCCCGCTCCGCACTGGGGCCAGGACCCGCGGGGTCCTGCCGCGGCCCAGGGCTGGGGTGAGCGAGCGTGCATCGGGCCGGCCTTTCGGGACCTCYGCAGTGCAAGGCGCCCCCGGACCCCGCGGGCGCGTCGTCGTGCGCAGGAGCTTTGCGTGCCGAGCTGCCTCCGGCGGGTGCCCTCCAGCCCTGGCAGCCGCGGGGCGGGCGAGCGGGGCCGGGGTGCCGGGGGTGCTGCGATGCTTGGCTCCCGCACGGGCTGGGTGCGGAGGCGACCGCCCGCCCCCCTCCGTGCACGGTGCCAGCGTCTCCGCTGGGCAGCGCCCTCGGGCTGGGCCTCCGCGTTGGCCGGGGCGGGAAGGGAGAGGGGGTCTGTGCCCCACTGGAGGGGGGCTCCCTGGGCTGCAGAGCCGCAAGGCAGGAGAGCCTGAGGGAAGCTGGTGCTGCTGCTCAACTGCTTGGTTTCTCCGTGCTCCGGAGAGTGCAGACAGGTGGATCGGGCCAGGAGGGAAACTGAGGCAGGGGCCGGGCAAGTTTAAGGCAGCGGGCGTCCCGCTTGTGAGCCCCAGGAGGGGCCAGGCTGCCTGTGCTGCGAGCAGAGCCCTGCTCCCCGGTTTGGCTGGCGATCGGGGGGGGGGGGGTCAGGGGAGCTTTCCACTCCCTCCTGCTCCCCGTGCTCTTGCTTGCCCACGCTGCTGCCCGCGGCTGCCGGCGGCACCGACCGCGGCAGTGGGGAGCGGGCCGGGCGTGGAGCGGTGCCCTGCTGTGGAGCTGGGAGTGGGACCCCGGCGTCCCCGCTTTGGCGGCAATTGCTCCCGTCACCAAACAGGTGCAGGTAGGAGAAGGAAATGCATGTGCTAGACGAGGGCTGGTTTGAGGCAGGAGCTTAGGGCAGGATGGTGCCTTGTGGTGCTGAGCCAAGCCCTGGGCACCTTGCCTCCAGCGCTGCRCCYTKTGGCGGGTGCACGGCCCTGCTCGGSAAAGGAGTGGGTCGCTGCCYGCGGCGGTGTGGGTCAGCCCCGGCGTGGGAAGGCAGGAGGCGGCAGGTGGGAGACTTTGCTCTCCCCGGAGCAGCGTCCGTGCGGCGCGAGTCCCGGCCGGGGAGGTTGCGGCCCTTCCCGGTCTCCTGGGCGCTGCAGCCGGCATCTCTAACTGGAGTCAAACAGGTCTCTGGGGGGGGGGAAGAGCGAGCGGCCGTTCCTGCCGCCTGCACAGCTCACTCCTGCCCTGGCGCTGTTCGCTGGCCATGCCCGGACCCGCAGTGGCAGCCTGGGGATGCAAAGAGCCTGAAACCGTATACTAATGGCTTGGGTCTGCTAATGGAGCTGGGGCCCTGCCATCTGCTCCGGAGCCATCGATACCGCCTGCCGTGCTTCCCCTGCCCGGGGGGCCGGCGCAGCCCCCCCAAGGCACCGCTGCGCCCCGGCCCCCGGGGAGCCGTCGCGCCTTCTGCGGCGAGCGGGGCACGTTCCCCTGCTGCATCCTTGCCCRCTCGGCTCTGCCTCCAGGCCGCGTCCTGCTCCCTCCTGTTCCTGTCTCCTTTTTCGCCTGCCACCGTGTCCCGGCTTGGAGGCAGCTGCCAGACGCTCTGGGTGCCGCAGGGACCTGCGGGGTTGTGGCGCTTGCCACCGCTCCTGCATGGCCCCGCTGGTCCCCCTGCCACCCCCCAGCTTTGTCCCATGTACTTATGGGTTGCTGGTACTTGGGGCAGGTTGCACAGTGCCACAGCTCTGCTGCCATCCGYCTGCTGCCCTCTGAAGGGTCCCTGGCAGGGACGGTGGCTGGCCCTTCTGGGGATGTTGGGCGCGCTGCGAGATGTGCAGGTGTCCCGCCGTGGCGCGGTGGGCATCACCCCTGAGCAAGGCGAGAGCATCCCGCCCTGTCCGCGCCGTCCCCGCGGCTGTGCCTCTGCCCGGGCGGTGCCGGTGTGTGCCCAGGGGCAGTCCGCGCTGGGAGGAGCGGTGCCTCCRCGCTGGCAGGCCGGGGACGGAGCTGCTCCGCGGGAGACCTGTGAGATGCCACCGGCTCGGGGGAGCATCTTGTGACGAGACCCCCGTCTGCCACCGTGGGGGATCTCCAGCCGCGCAGGGCTCCAAAACTCGGCCGGATGAGGCTGTGAGCAACCTGGCCCCAGAGTGCCGAGCTGGCATCGTTTAGCAGCTGGTTAATCGCCAGTGGGCCGGTGCCACCCCGCCCCTGCCCTATGCTACCAGCCTTGCTCGTGCCTGTCCCCAGCCCCAAATATTCCCTGGAGGAGCCACCTGTGARCTGCTCGGTGCCAAGGGGCTCGCGCGCCGCCCGCTCCCACCCTCTGCGCCGAGATGCCGCTTTGGCCGAGCTTTTGGGAAGGGAGAGGTGAAGGAAAACGCTATTGATTTTGGCTTCTGAAGTGCAGTATCAATAATTCAGCGAGGAGCAATTGGTCCCGGCTGGGAGGAAGGGCGGGCGGGCAGCTCGAAGGAGATGAAAGGCTGGGAGAGCCGCCCGCGTAACCGAGCCTCAGATGAATATTAGAYGAAGCTGCAGACTGTAATCGACGGCGTAATTAGTGCCTGCCCGGGGCTGGCAGGGCTCCTGCAGCCGGACCAGGCCAGGACCCTCCGCAGCGTGGGGATGGGGAGGGGGGTGGTCCTGGATGGCCCCTGCCACGGGGCGCTCTGGCCCCTCTGCCTTCCCTGGGGCGCTGGGGGTTTGGAGCCTACGGAGGCTGCCGAACCCTTCCTGTCGTCTCGAGGYGCGTCGGGTCCTCGGGGAGAAGCGGGAGGAAGCAGCAGCCGGCCYGGGCGCTGCCGCGAGCAGGGGGCGCGGGGGCCTGCGCCCGGCGGCGAGGGGTTCGCGGGGGAGCCCTGCGAGGCCTCGGGCATGCCCGTCGTGCYGGCGAGAGCCGAGCCCTGGTTTCCTCCTGCTTTCAAGGAACGCCTTTGGCAGCAGCGCGGCGTCTTGGCTGCGGGAGGGACCCGTCTTTGGGGCGCGGTGCCAGGGGTCAGGCCAGCAATCCTGGCAGGATGCACAGACCGGAGAGGTCAGTGCAAGCTGGCTGCAGGTCGGGTAGTTCTTGGAGCACAGAAACCCAGTCCAGGAAAGCTGCCTATTTAAAAAGACAAGGTGAAGCCGGGAGGGAAAGGGGACTTGGCCCCGGGGTGCTGGGCCCCAGCCCCTTCCCTGCAGCCTGCTCTGGGCTGGGACCAGGCTGGGGTGGCTCTCACCAGCACCGACCTGCCCCGCGTCCCCGAGGGCCGCGGTGCCGTGGCATGCACCCCGCCGGCTCCGCCACGGCTCGGCGCCGCGTCCCGCTCAGCCCAGCCAGGCGTAATTAGCTTGTTGAATCTTCTCCCTCCGGCCTCGTGTTAATCACTTTTCACACCGCTTTCATCCCAGCTCCCTCTGGCCTGGTTCTGTCTCTGTTGCAGGCGTGCCCAGAGCGGGGAGCAAGGGGACACGGCTGGAAAAGGAGCCGGTGGCCACGCTCTGCTGCAGCCTGCCCTGGAGAGGGGCCCTGGGCCCTCAGGGCAGAGAGATTGCTCCTCCACGAGGAGATGGGAAAATTGCAGGCTAAAAATAAAGCGTTGGCTCTCCTAGAGGGTAAATGAGCCCATGGGACAGCTCTCCTTGCAGCTCTGCTCCATCACAGCTGGCTAACACGGGGCTGGGCATGGSGCTTGCTGCCCAGGGGTCCTGGCCCAGAGATCACCATGATGCTCTGGGTCTCTGCAAAGTGCAAAGGGCCAAGACAAARCCTCTGAGTCAAATTCAAGTTTGGGAGAAGGGCAGTTTGGAAATGATCAGGGGCTCTCTAGCATGATGTCATGCTAGACTTAGCAGTCCAGGAGCCTGGAAGGTGCTGAATGGTGTCTGCTTTTGCCTTTCTCCTGTCAGGAGCAGGGTTAGACCCTGGTCTGGGCACATATGGAGACAGAAGCACCCCCAGTGAGGCCTCTGTGGGGTTGTGATCCCCACTGTGCAGGCATCTAGGGGGTATCATGGTGCAGCCCTGGGGCAGCATCTCCTGCCCCAGCTGTGCTAGGCAGGCAGGGAGGGAGCCGACGTCCCCTTGGCCAGTTTGACTTCAGCATCCCCTCCCAGTGCCCCGGGAGGGTGGCAGGGAAGTGTCTCGTTTCCCCAGAGCATCTGCCACTGGAACAGGAGCTCAGGGTGGTCAGACCAAAAGCAGCCCTTAGACAAGAGATACGTGGAGAACAGGCTCAGAGAGGCTTTCCAGCAACTGCCAGCCCCAGGCTAGGGTCTCYGCTCTGCTGCCCGTGAGACGGGGCATTGGGCAGGCTGCAGGGAGYCCCCAGCCTGGGCAGTGCCTGGAGCAGAGCCGCAGACCTTGCACGTGGCTGTGACCTGCATGTCCCCCCTGCAGAGCCAGCGGGTGCCACGTGCGTGGGTGCTGGGTGCACCTTGGCGTGGTGCAGTTTCAGCCTTCGTCTTAAGCCCCGGAGATCTGTTCTGTCRGCAGTGCCCGTGCCCCCAAGCCCCTGCAAACAGGGCTGCGGTTCCATGGCCGAGAGAGCATTTCTGTTTTCACCTGCTGTGCCAGCTTGCAGGCTGGGTGTGCGGGTGTCCAAGCATTGCCCTTGTCCTGGGAGGGCTCTATGGGGTGGAGGTGGGCCAGCGCAGGGGCAAGGCGGGATCCCGCCCTGCGGCCAGCTGGCCGGGCTGGGCAGCTGCTTTCCTGCTGTGCCCATGGCTCTGGCAGGAGGAGGCCTGTGCACGCCTGGCCGCAGGGCGCAGCGCTGCCTGCTTGTGCGGAGGGACTGTAATTTCACCTGCCGCTGGGTTCGAAGCCCTGCTGCAGGGAGGTGCAGGTGTTCGTTTGCTCAGGAGGCGAGGAGGGAGCAGTTGAGGGTGGAAGATGTCCAGGGAGGGAATTAGCAGATGGGGTGGAGGGGGTGGTAGAGGAATGGGGCACAGCAGGGCAGAGACTCGCACCCTGTTTCCCTCGGCCACCTTCCTAGCGTGCGCTGTGGATGAGCTCGTCTTCGGGGAGGGCTGCTGGCAGACCTTGCACAGCTGGTGACAAGTGCGATTTGGGGGACTGTGAGCCTCCTTCTGCCCCCGTCCCCTCGGCCTCCCAGCTGGGTCTGGGGATGCTGCAAGATGACAGGACTGCAGGTCACAGCCCAAGCAGCCAGACAGAGGGGATGTGCGGAAAGCAGTGATCAGAGGAGCAATCGGTGGTTGAGGATGGAAAGAGGAGGAGGAAGCCTTGCCCAGAAGGTGCTTTCAACCAACCAAGCGTGCTTGGGCTTCAGGATGTTGCTGGGCTGCCTGGGATCCAGCTGTCCCATGGCTGAGGACACAGTCCTTGTGCCTTSCTGGGGTGAGGGTGGGGGAGAAGGGTATATCTGGTGTCTGGGTAAAAATGTCCTCTCCAGGGCTTTGGTCCCATGAGACAGGCCTGGGGGCTCTGCCTGCAGCATACCGAGCACCAGCTCTGTGGCCCTGTGCATGGGCTTTGAAGCAGGGCAATGCACAGACCGTCCCTGTCTTTCAGGCCTGCTCCACCAGCCTTTGGGGAGCCCCTGAGCTTTAAAGCCCTTTGGCATCTGTATTCAGTCCCCRCAGACAGTCCTGTCCCCACTTCGCAGCATCTCATACATCATATGGCCAAAGAAATAATTTTTCTGCCAGTATCTCCCCTAGGCTCTGATCTCTGCGGCCAGTTCTAGCCTGTGCCCTCTGTCCCTTTTGGGGTTGCCCAGTGCAAGGGTCCTGCAGCCTCTCTTGGCTCCCTGGCACAGAAGAGCAGCCCAGCCCCGAGTCCCCGGTCTTTGCAGTCCCATGAACCTCAGGTCTCGCGTGGCTGCGCCCAGCCTTCGTTACGCTGTGCTCTCTCTCTGTCAGYCCTGCTGTGCTCCGGATGCCCCAGGCTGAGGCCACGTCTCCCCAGGGCAGGACTCTGTCCCTCACCCTGAGAGATGCCAGCTCTGATTTCATTCCCTTGATGAACAACCGTCTGCTGCCTCCTGGCCCCAGCGGCTGCTGCAGGCACCCTGGCCCTGRTTACTCACTGCTCTGACACCTCTAATGGATGAGGGCCGTTTGCAGAGCTGCAGCTGGCAGGACCCATCATGACACCTCCAGGCAGCTGGGGGACCTCACTGTCTCTTCCTTGTGCTAGTCTTCAGAGCAGAACCAGGAGTGCTGTGGGTCCTGCTGAGCTCTATCCGACCCAGGAGGTGGCTAGGCTGGGCGCTGCAGTGGGGGAGCAGAGCGGGCTGCAGGCAGGTCATTAGCACTGGAACTGGTCATTAGCACTGGACCAGGTTGCCCAGAGAGGTTGTGGAGTCTCCTTCTCTGRAGATATTCAAAACCTGCCTGGATGCAACCCTGTCTAACATGCTCTAGGTGACCCTGCTTGAGCAGGGTGGTGGACTAGATGATCTCCAGAGGTCTCTTCCAACCTTACCGATCCTGTGATTCATCCCTGGGATACCAGCTCCTCCTGCCAGGTCCCACAGTCTGAATCTCCATGGGGCAACCCTAGGCAGTTGAACATGGGCTTTGGGAGCTGCAGGTGCAGGACCTGCAGGGAGCTGGGAGAAACTGCGGGGTCTCACCACTGTGGGATGCAGMAGGGCTTGCCGAGGGCTGGGGTCCTGGCAMTGGGGTGGTCCARCAGGCAGGATGAAATGCTGCTGGGYCCATGTTCAGGGGCCTTAAAGCCACTCATTTGCACCTCTCCCACTCATCATGTTAAGGATGAGTTACTGTGAGCGAAGGGGGGGTTTTGGCATTGCCTAGTGGTGGTTTTGGTGGAGTCTTTTCCAGCAGGAGGGTGCTGTGGAATGGGGGCTGGGGGGGTGGTTGTTTCTGTGGCCATAGAGCTTCTGTCTCTGCGTTGGGCTTTCTGCTTCCTGGTGGCTCTGCAGACTGTGCCACTGGGGAAAGCCCTGATGAGCGTGGCCCTGCAGGGAGGGCAGGGACACGGCTGTGATCGGGGCTGACCCCAGGTCCTGCTCTCTCTCTCTGGGCAGACCGCAGAGCTGCCTTGCTGCGGGAGGGGGGGTCCCGAGCTTCCCATGCGACCCTGGTCCTGGGTTCAGGTCCTCCCCCCGTGGCATTTGGAGAGGCAGTCAGCCCCACAGCATGTAACTCCCTGCTTCGGCGGTGTGGCACTGGCTGGATCCAGCCACCGAGGACGCATCAGCTGCCGGTGGCTGAATACAAAGCGGCCCCGGCTACCCTGATGGGGATCACCTGGGGTGCACCGGCGAGATGCTGTTGGTCCTTCTGCTGAGCGCTGGGTCCCTTTGCAGAGCCGGTAYTAATGACTGCATGGATTCATTTCAACCGTGTGTGGAGGTGGGAATGGGAGATCCCGTTTTCTTCTGGTGTTGCCTAAGGATGGAAACTTGGTGTGTGTGCGTGTGCGCGCGCGCGTGCCTGAAGTCACTGGGCTGTGGAGTGATGCATGGGAAGCGACAAACCACTTAACCTGGCAGACCTCCCGCAGCAGATAAAACACTGTCAGCGCTTTCTGTTTGCTTGTTTTGTGCCAGCGACTTGATAGCTTTGGCGGGTGGGTGGAGGACATTTAGGAAAGGAGCTGTTTCTGCTGGGGGCTGGTAGTGGCAGGAACTGGGGGCCCTTCTCGTGCTGCAGATGAGCCCCAGTGGAGCAGATCGTGTCCAGGCAATGAGCCCCGCGTTTGGGCAGAGCYGTTTCCCAGCAAGGTGGAGCCCAGCTGGCCTTGGGGACTTGCTCATGGTCTGGGTGCTGGGGATGGAGAGGGGACAGTGTGTCCTCCCCAGCAGAGCCCTCCCCTGGAGATGGGCACACCAAAGCCRGGACAGCAAAACCCCAGCCCTGGTCACCCCCTCTCCCGTTGTTAAGCTGCATGTGCCTAACTTGCTCCCTTCCCCTGCCCTGGGTCCCCTGGTATTGGGCTCCATTCAGTTTCCTCCTTAAGAAAATGCCCATGTTCTTTATTTTTTTTTCTTTTTCCTTCTTTATAACAAACTAAAGTGTAACTTGCACCCGACCTGACCTACTGCACGTGCCTATACCTGCTGCCCCTGTGAGTCCAACCACAGTTTACTCTCTGTTGCATCTCTCTCTCTCTCGCTGTGTGGTTTTCCTCCCACCCTGCTCCCTCTCTTGGTTCATCACACTTGCGTTGAGTGTTGCTTTGCCTGTCCTGTCTTTTCCTGTTGGGCTAGAGGACTGCTCCTGCCTCCGAGGTCTATTCCCACAGCTCTGCTCTGCTGGGAGGAGACTTGGGCCCAGAACGTCTCTGGAAGTTTGAAAGGTGCAATTTTCCTTTCCCTTTGTAAACTAAAGCCCCAGAAAAGTAGCTGGGATAAAATCATATTTTATGCACAACTGAGATGCCCCCTTCTAGTAAATTGAAACCCCTTTCTTCCCATGTCCACAAACCCCAGAGTGAATGGGGCCACGTCATGCTGTCCTGTTAGTGTCAAGATCCTGGTCTTCACCCCTGCCTGTGTTGCCCCATCACAAATGCCAGGGTGAGCATTTGTGCATCCCTAACATTTGCACATTGCTGGCATTTGCAGCATCCCTGCTGTGGATGCCACTTCCCCGGGGACAAGTTTTCCCTATCTATCCGAGTGGCTTTATATGATGCTGGAGTGGACAATGACCTCTTGGAGCTGTTCTCCATCTGCCAAGGGTACCTGGGCTAGCTGCCCCAGCACCAGCCAGCTGCTTTGATGCGAGTGTGAAGGGCCTGTGGTCCTGCCCAGGGGCACTGGCCCCTCTGACCAGGGCTGGCAGCTGCTGGATGCAGACCGATATCCCCTCAGATACTGGAGATGGATCTTGCACAGCACCATTTCCCCAGCGCTCGGGGCACAGCTCAGCCCACAGGGCTGAGAAAGCCGGTGGAGAAGTCCCATCTCCTGCTAGCCCCATAGAGAAACAACCCCAAAACTGGGGTCCAGGATAGCAGGTATCATGGCCTTGGGGCGGGCTGCTTGCAGATGTCCAGGACCTTCAGAGCAAACATGGTGCCAGAGGGACTTTGCACCTTTCGTGCCATCGGTGCCCCACATAGCTGTCTGCATCCCTTCCTCCCCTCCCTGCCTGTGGCGTTAGTCCTGTGCTGAGATCGCTGGCTTGAGGCAGTCTGTGGGGCCCTGCATGAAGGGAGGTTGTGGGTCTGTGGCCATGGGGCAGCACCAACGGGTAAGAGATGGGTCTGARCAAAGTCCCAGGATTGGGATCGGGGACAGAGGGCAGCAAGGGGTCTGGGCAGTGAAGGGACCTGCTGCCCACACAGGAACCACTTGGAAGGAATGCTCCTGAGGCAGGCTGATGTGGGGAGCCCCACAACCCTGCCCCATAGCCTGGCCAAAGCTGAAGCCCWGCGCCCCATCCCTTTCTGGCTGTCTCAAACCTGGGCCCCGGGCTTGGATCCCCGGTGCCACRCTGGGATGGGGGTGCATGTCGCAGTCTGGGGTGCATGGCTGGGCTCGGTGCATGGTTCGCGTGCAGCCGTCACRTGCCAGCAGGATCAAACCCGGCGCCAAGCCACGGCGTTCCCCTCCAGTCCTGACTCGGGGGAGTCCAGATGCAAGCTATTTCTCAACACGTCTCGTTCYGGGCTCTGTCCTGCCCCAGCCCTGCCTCCGTGCACAGCCCTGGGCGTGCACAGCCCTGGGCGGCGAGGAAGCTCCCTATGGAGCAGGCCTTCGGCCTTGGGGCTAACAGGCAGCGTGTGGTCCTGCCATTTCCCTGATCTCTGGGCTGGGGGGTGTCTCTGGTGCACCCCGGCATGCTCCGACGAGATGCATGGAGGACCTGCATCTCGGTAGCCCAGGACAGTCACCCTTTTGTTGTCACCTTTTTTGGAGCCTTGGGAGCTTCTCAAGGAGGGAAACGCCAGAGATGGGTTTGTCCTGGGGCGAAGCAGAAAGGCCAAGCGGATCCTGGGTGGGCTTCGCCTTCCTGCTCTGTCCCCTGCTGCATGAGCTGCCTCCGGCCCTGCTCGCCCCGCGCTGGATGCCCTGGCCCTGCTACCGGCTGGGCCCGGGGGCCGCTGCTCTGTTAACTCTTCTTCTGCTTGGTGACTCCTTCTTTCTTCCAGGCAACCCGCCGGGCCAAACTAAAAAAGCGCTGAAGCAGCGATTCCTCAAACTGCTGCCCTGCTGCCGGCCCAAATCCATCCCCTCGCTCAGCGAAAGCAAGTGCTTCTTCTTGCCTTTGTGTGTGTGTGTCCCCGGCTGCCCTCTGCCGCGGCCCTGCCACGACAGGCTCTGCCGCCCCCCCTGCCCCGGAGCCGGGGGTGTCAGGACCAGTCCTGTCCCAGAGTGGTCCGATCCGATGGGCTTTGCACCCACCTCCATCCTTGCCCGCTCCCAGGCTGTTTCCAGCTTGCTGGAGGAGCTCTCGCGGGACRCTGAGCTGCCCGCCAGCGGCTAGAGCCGCTCTGGAGTGGAGCTGGCTCTGGGCTATGCCGCAGGACCCTCCCAGTGCCGGTTTAGGAGCCAGAGCGTGGTCTGCTCCAAGCTCAGCCTTGGCTTGGAGATGGAGGTGTGACAGGGAGGGAGCGAGCTGAGCAAGGAGCGAGGGCAGAGCTGCCCGTGAGCCCGGCCCCTGTGCCGGGTGCTCCTGGCTCCTCTGTGAGCCCGAGTGCCTGGACGGGGACCGGGACCCTGCCCCGCTGTGCAAGCTGGTCCCTCTCCTGGGGGAAAAGGTGAGTATGGAGGGGTCAGGGCCTGAGCACCCCCCACCCCCATGGCTGGGGGCTAGCCGAGGTGGGGCGCTATCTTGCGGAGCAGCGGGGCTGGGAGCCCTGCAGCCGTTCCCGGGGGCGGGATGGGGATCCCCCGGTCGCGGCTCCGGGGCACTGGCTGCAGCGAGCATAGGCTGTGGGAGGCTGTTGGCCGATGTCAGCCACTGCCCATGCCCAGGGTGTCTCCGAGTGTCCTGGCGGACACCCAGCTCTGGGTGTGCAGGGCACCCCAAATCCGTGCCACCCTGGGGCAGGGGTGAGGGGACCAGCAGTGATGTGCAAAAGGCTTCTCCTGGCCCCCAGCACAGGGGCAAGGGGCAGGGCAGGATGGTGCTGGCCTCAGCTGCCCTCTCTTCCCCTGGTTCTCTTGCAGACAGTGTTGAAGATGAGTTTGAGCTCTCCACCGTCTGCCACCGCCCTGAGGGGCTGGAGCAGCTCCAGGAGCAGACCAAATTCACCCGCAAAGAGTTGCAGGTCCTGTACCGAGGCTTCAAGAATGTAAGTAACCCTGGCTTGGCTTTGCTAGTCTTCTCCTCCAATGCACCTCAGAGGGTGCTTTGCACCTGGCAGTACCCMGGGTTTGAAAACAGTTTCAGCATCCTGGGGATGAAAATAATGTCAAGCCTTGGGAGGTCTAAGCTAGATGCCACACTCAACCCTGCTTTGGCTTTTATTTTATTTATTTATTTATTTTTAAGCACAACACAGTGCACTGAATCTTTCAGGGACTCTAGACACCAGATTATCAGACTGGTGACACAGGCTGGAGAGGCACCAGGTCCCTGTGTTAGCCCCCCGGCTCTGTGAGAGATCTCAGGTCCATCTGAAGGTTCATTGTGCTAGAAGGAGTTGGTCACCTTCTCCCAGCATTCGTCTGCCAGACCCCAGCTCTGGCATTGGTCGGTCCCCACCAAAAGGCAAACAGTGAGATTAGAAGCAAACTGGGAAAATGCCCTGAACATCAGAGCTCCCAACTGCTCCAGGACCACAGGACATCTGCTTTACTAGCACCAGATCACCCTATTTCCGAGTTCTCCTGCAGACAAGAACAGTGAAGCTGTCTGCAATTGCTGGGCACCAAATGTCTGGTGAATGGGGGAGAGAGCCATCCCTATCTGTGCAGCAGTGGAGAGCTTTGGATGGCAGATGCTGGGCATGCAACTTCTCCCAGGTGTGAGCCCACCTCCAGGGAGGTTCCTGAGCTCAGTAGGGAGGCCTGATCCACTGCTCTGCAGAGAGACATTCCCATTTCCTTGGGTGCACCCCAGGCACCCACTTCCCTGGGTACCTGGAGTGCAGAGCCCCTCCCTGGTTGCAGAGAGCTGTCTTCTGAGTAATCATGGAAATCCCTCCATAGTGCTGGGGCAGACCTTCTGGCAGGGGGTGCTGCTGCCCGCCCACAAAATCAGGAGCACATTTCAACTAGCCTCATCAGCCACATCTACCTGGCAGTGCAGGGTTTGGGGAGGAAAAGGGGCAGGATGCAAGGACATCTGCAAGACTTTAGGGGATGGAAGCCCTTGGCAARCCCAGCTCCAAGGGTGCGCTCAGACTGTCTCCAAGGCTTGGCCATGCAGATGGGATGACGCTGTGACTTGCCCTGGCAGGAGTGCCCAAGTGGCATCGTTAATGAAGAAAACTTCAAGCAGATCTACTCACAGTTCTTCCCCCAGGGAGGTGAGTGCTGCGCCCCGTCCCCATCCCTGTGTCCCTCCCCACGCTGAAGCGCTCACATGGGGGAGTTTGACAGGGCTGTGAGTATCTGAGCGCCGCCCCACCACTGTCTGCCTCTCCCCAGACTCCAGCACATACGCCACCTTCCTCTTCAACGCCTTTGACACTGACCACGATGGCTCCGTCAGCTTTGAGGTGAGCCGCAGAGGGGGATGGTAGCGTGGTAGGGAGGGCATGTCTGTTCAGGTATCACAAACCAGGATGAAGGTATAAGAGGTGTTGCTCATGGCTGAAGACTTATGGGGAACTTCACTCAAGGTCAGGAGGTCTGGGGGATCTTTGCTTCCTCTTATAATGAAAAACAGACAATAAAAAAGAACATCTCTGTTGCTTCTGGCTGGAGGAAGAGAGACCAGCAAGTGTTTTGTAGCTATCTGATAGACAGCCAGAACCGTGGCTGGGTCTTGTGCAGGTCTTGGCTGAGTGCTAAGCCCTGGCATGTATTGCTGTCTTGGGCGCTGCAACCCAAGTGATCCATGTGGGACATGTCAGCAAACAATCAATTGCCGCCAGCCTCCTTTCACCACTGAACATTTCCCATGTCAGCCCAGACCCAACCACAGGGCAGGCTGACTCTGGGAATGAGTTTACCGTTTGTAGACAAGTGGGGCTCTGCCTTCCATGGCTGCAAAGCCCTTTGTGGCTGTAGCTCTCACCTGTTTGCCTTCTCCATCCTTGCAGGACTTTGTGTCTGGGCTGTCCATCATCCTGCGGGGCACCATTGATGACCGCCTGAACTGGGCCTTCAATTTGTATGACCTGAACAAAGATGGCTGCATCACCAAAGAGGTGGGACTGGGTGGCCAGGCTGGACCCCCAGGGCCAGCACAGGCCTGCGGGAATGAGGGCAGGACCCAGGGGCATTGGCTGAGCTCTGTAGGAGAGAGGGAAATCAATATTTACTTAGCTCAGCTTTACAAACTGGTCCAYGTATGGGATCAGCCCTCCTGATCAGCACTGATGTCTGAAGGTGTCTCTGTGGTGGGGGGGTGGATTGAGCACATGGGAGGGTAGGTGAGGGGATGTGCTGCTTTGTGGATTCATCAACCATGTGGATACATACATGAACTTGCACYGTGCACTGAGGTGGCAGGAACACACGTGAGCACCCCACAGGTCCTTTGAGGGCATCACAGAAGTGGTGCAAGCTGGGGACCAAGCAGGGTTCAAAACCCCAGATCGATACTGCAGCTCTCCTCCCCTTCCCTTCAGGAAATGCTGGACATCATGAAGTCCATCTACGACATGATGGGCAAATACACCTACCCAGCCATGCGGGAGGAAGCGCCCCGGGAGCATGTGGAGAACTTCTTCCAGGTGAGCTGAGCATCCCATGGGGAAGAGCAAGCTCTGGCTTGAAGCCAGCATGGAGAGCAGGCTTTGGCACGGAGCAAGAGAAAACAGCGCATGCTGGGGATGAAGCAGGGCACACAGCAAGCAGCTTACTTGTGTCGAGGGGGTTTGAACCATGGAATGGCCCCCACTGGGCATTTAGGGTAGGAAGCTCTGCTTCCTCCCCTCTTCAGTTCTATGCCCCTGCATGGTGTGTGAGCCAGCTGCAGGCAGGGATGCACGGGGTCCAAACCCCTGCATGACCTGCAGAGCGGGGTGCTCGGCTCTTCCTGGGAGCAGTGAGCAGAGTCGCGGCTGTCCCCGCCATTTCCTCTGTGCTGTGTTTATCTGCAGAAAATGGACCGAAACAAAGATGGAGTGGTGACAATCGAGGAGTTCCTGGAGTCCTGCCAGAAGGTAAAGCCACCACCTGCTCTGCTCTGGGGCTGGGACACCATCCCTGTGCGGGTGAGGAGGGCTGGGCATCCTGCTAGGGCTGCAAAGCTGCCTATAACCCCTGGGGCTCCTGTCCTCCTCGGGAGCCATCCCAGTTTGTGGGTTGGGGCTGCCAGAGCACAGCAATGTGGTGCAACAAGATTTGGGAAGAACCGCTGAAACAGCAGCTCCGTGCCCAGCCCCACCATCTCCCACCTCTTCCCCGCAGGACGAGAACATCATGCGGTCCATGCAGCTCTTCGACAACGTGATTTAGCTCCCGGACCTGCCTCCAGCCGAGCTCTCCTGCTGCCGGGCCCAGAACCTGCTTCTCTCTCGACTTTTCCTTTGAGCCTCCCGCCGCCGGCTGCACAGGCACCCCGAAGGGAAGGGGCCTCCGCTGCCGGAGACGCAGGCGGTGACGGGACGTTCCCTTCCCCAGGGCCGGCTCTGCTTTCATGGGGGATCCCAAGCAGGCGCTCCCAGACATCGGAGCGTGGGCACAACCGGCACAGGGCAAGCATTTGGCCCGGACGGACCTCCCCGCACCCTGTCCCCGGAGGGGAAGCTGCAGCCCGGGGCTGCGGCAGAGGAGGCTTCTGGCGCGCGCAGCGTCCCGCGCAGCCACGGCTCCCGCGTCCCGCGACCCTCCCCAGCCCCGGAGCCCCAGCACGGGCCCCAGCCGAGACCCTCCAGCGACACCGTCTAGGAACCAACAGAGTCTTGCCGGGGGCATCGGCGCCTCCGCTCCCCGTCCCACCACCCCAGCCGTGCCCTGATGCCCGGCCCGTTCTCCCGCCGTGGCTGTGCCCCCCGGGCGAGCGCCCACCCGGGGGAGGGCGCGGGAGCTCCCCGCGTGGGGCCCGTCCTGCCTGCACGACCCGCCGTGTCCTTCACTGCGGCAGTGACGCCCACAGGCCAAGGAGCCCACGCCGACCCCAGAGAGCCCTCCAAGCACGGGGGATGTAGCCGGAGCCCAGCAGCCCCCAGCCCGGCTTGGCCGCCCCACAGCAGATGTGGGGCTGGCATCGCGCCGCCAAGGGCCGGCGGCGCCTGGCATCGGTGGGAAAGGGCTGAGCAAGGCCAGAGGGTCCATGCTGGGCCAAGCCCCCAGACCCAGGTTGAGCCCCTGGTGTCAGAGCCGCTAGAAACCCCCCCCCCCAAAGGGGCCCTGAGCCAAAGCTATGGGGCTGCCCCCCAGCAGGACAATTCCTGGCCCAGCCCTTGCAGACCTGGTATGGGTTTTTTTATTATTATTTTTGTCTTAGGTTCAGTCCGTCCATCTCACAGTCCTGTTCCTGGGTTCGCCGTGGGGCTGAGCACCCAGCCACAGCCTCCCGACGGCGGCAGCGCAGGCGTCCCACGCCTTACCTCTCCCGCCTCCCTCGCCCCCCCCGCCACTCGCCCCCCTTCCTTCCTCCCAGGGCTCCCAGCCATCCCCACCGCCACCACCACCACGGTCCTCCCCACCACCACCACGCGGAGCAGATGCCGCCTCCCCCCTCACGCTGCAGGTCGCATGGTGTGTGACCCCCCCCACCCCACCCCACCCCAGGGCATGGTGACCCACAACCCGCTTGGTATCTCCAGTCTGTATATTTTGTATTATAACAATAATATGGGTTAAAAAAAAAAAGACAATAAAATCTAACCACAATCGCTATGCACACCGCTGCCACCTCCTTGCCTCTGTGAGCTGGCGCTTGGGGGAAACAGGGGCTCTGCTGGGGGCTGGGAACCAGCGCTTGTAGGGTGCTGCAGCTCCAYGCATGGGTGCTCTGGGAGGCTGCAGGGCGCAAGCTGGGCTGGCTGCAGTCTCCAAGAGCCTGCCCTTGCCACCCATGGCGCTGTAAACACCGCACTGGCACTGCCTATCCAGGCTAACGTGGCCTTACGCTAAACGCGTCGGTGCTCGGGGTCGGGGGGCTGCTAGGTTTGTTWTCAGGTTGGCACGAGAAGCTGGTGTGGGAACCGGGGCTTGGGAGCAAGTGCCCCATGTTACGCTGGGGCGYTGAAGGCTCAGCAAGCATTCAGGTAACACCTTGAAGACCTGAGTCTGGGCTAAGAACAGGTGTTTCAGGGCTGTAAACTGATGCGCTGTTGCTGGTCTTTGGAAAAGTACAACCCAAAGAGCTGGGGAAAATGGCTTAAACCAAACCACAGAGGAAGAACAAGCAGCTAAGAAAGCTGAGCAACATGGCAAAGGACCTGCATGGCTTGGGACAGTGACACCTGCCAGCATCATGCACGCTGCAGCCCAGGAGGCAAAAGCCAACTCTGAAGAGCTGCCTGGAGACTGAAACAGCKTATAAAAGGATGGGATCTGGATATTGTGGGACTGTCAAAGCTGTGAGTTTATTCCAAGGCCTCTGACTCCAAGGTCTCTGACTCCCAAAGACGCTTCTGACCCTCTGGCCAACTGCCCAGGCTTGTGCACAGTGTTACTGTATGCGTGTGTCTGAGTGTTTCCCCTCTCTACCCTCCTTCCCCCAGTAACACCCTACTGAGTAGTAGTTCGGTTTGGCTGGTTGCTGCTTTGGGGAAACACCATCCGTGGGCTCGACATGCCCTCTTGTGGCACGGGGATGCTACAAGCCACCCACTGGAGTCCCTCTCTCCAGGGCAAGGTGCAGGAGAAGGACTGGGATGGCTGTGTGAACCAGAGCTTGGGACCAGGTGTCCCTTGTTAGGATACAGCATTTAAGGGTGAGATGGGCCTAGGCTGGGAAGGTGGGTTTTTGTGGGGGTGTGCATGAGTGGCTAGTTGCTGCTCTGTAAAAAAAGTGCAGCCTTGTCTTGCTCAAAGGAAAATAAGTAGTAACTAAGCCAGAAAACAGCTGAGCAACAGGATAACAGGCTTATGCAGCCTGGGGTACTGACTCGCTCCAGCATCATGCTGTCCAAAGCCTGAACACTGCCTAGAAACAAAAATGTTGTACAGAAGGAGAAGATCCCACTGCAAGATTATTGTGGGATCATCAAAGCTGTGAGTGCAATACCTGCTTCAAGGACCCTGCTGACCTATGGCCAGCCAACTGTGCAGGTCTGCGTATGGTGGCATGAGAGTATGTGTGTGCTTTTCACCCAAATTCTTCTGTGTTTCTCCTCTCTAACCCTTCAATAAAACCTTGTTGGATAACAATACAATCTAGGGTGACAGTAAAATCACTTTTTTTTTTCTGTTTGAAAGCTTTAGATTATACCTAATGGTAACTAGAAATGCTCTGTGGTCAGGGTCTTTGCTGCACTTTCCTGAGTTTGGAAACAGACGGATCCACAAATGCAGTCCTCTGGTTTGTCCCACAGCGTTGAAATGCTGTTAGTGGAAATAAGCCATACACGGGAGGATTTGGGAAGAGTAGAGAGCAAAGTGGGCAGGAGCAAATGGGATTTAGATAGCAGGGATGTGCTGTTAACCGGAGTTCTCGTTCATTTTGTTCAGTTTGGGTCAAAATGTGACTAGGCTGCCATGATGTCCACAGCCCTCTCTAGTTCCTCCTTGCAGGCTGGGGTTTCCAGCAGTGTTTTGCCTGTTGCTCGCTAGTGTCTTACTGGGTAGTATCTGAGTTGGCCTCCCCAGCGCTGCCCTGGGCGGGAGGATGACCTTGTTTGCACCTCCAGATAAATGTTTACACAGCCTCAAAGGATGTCTTCTTTGCAGCCCTGTGGTCTCTGACTCATGCTCAGTTTGAGACCCATTGCCTCAGCCCCTCTCTGCAGCTGTGCGTGGTCGCATCTGGCTCTCAGCAGAAGCTCCTGGCCTGTTCCTGGAGAGATGCAGTCTGATTTCAAGCTGCTTCTCTCATTTACTGAGATGATCTCAGCTTTGCAGCCCCTTCCAGGTCTGCAAACATTCAGCCTCAAGAAGTGCCTGCTCAGCCCAGCCTTGTTTCRACAGCAACTGAGAGCATTGCATGTACGCTGCAGCTCCTCAAAAGAGCGGCAGATGAGATGAGGCCAGAGATTTGCCAGCRTCTGCTCTGCTTGCCTCTCTGAGAGCCCATCATGCTGACAAAGAAGGAAGTCTGGCTGCTTCGGCATGATTTATTCCCGGCTGTTCCTCCCTTTATCTCAACTGTCTGACAAGTGCTTGTTCTGCTGCCTCCAGGAACGAAGGAAACATGCTGTGAAAGTGCCTGTTGCCCAACAGGTATTTCACAGCCTCAACCCACCCTCTCCTCCTTGCACTGGAGGGGGACAGTGCAATATTGAACCCGCAGCTGTGTTTGCTGAGCTCAGTGGGGCCAGCTAGACTAAAAGGGAGGGAGCAGCTGAAAGGGCTTTTTTTCTCTGAGCTCTCTGTTCTGCTTGCATGGTCAGGGTCAGGTTTCCAGTTGAGCCCGTGTGCAAGTGTGATAGGACAAGCAAGGACGGCACCTTGGCTCAGGCAGCAGCCGGAAGACATCTGAATGCCCGAGGTGCTGGATGGGCTGCTCCACACCACAGCTCAGGGACCTGTGGTCTGCACCCAACAGCTTTATCATCATGCTTTAGGAGGGAGCCACAGCTGCTTGGAAAGGGAGGGGATGGGCAGCCCTGCAGCAGCGTGACTGCTCTGCCTTCTCTTCCCATCTGCACGTGTAGGGAATAGCTGATGTCCCCCCTGGATTACAGGGTAAGTGGACCTGACCATATTAGCATGTGAGAGGACATGTTTCTGGGCATTATGGGACAGAGCACAGCTTTGACAGCTGGCCTGTCCCCTTCCCCCCAACACACCAGACCCTGCTCATGTAGGGCTACCAACAGCTGCATCTCCTGGGACGTGTCTTGGATGTGCCACGGTGGATGGTGGGTATGTCGGCACTGCGTGCGCAGGGAAGAGTTGCAGAAGCTGCCTGGCAGCTTCCCCATGGCAGTGCAGAAACAAAAGCTGGGACTTGAAATCCCTGTGTTGTCTTGATTCCTCATCCCTTTGAAATGCTGTGCCACCCCCTATGTCCTCTTCCCTAGGTCACTTTCCAGGTGCACGCTGCTGCTGCTGCTTCTTTCCTGCCACTCCCCAGCCTGAAAAGCAGCCTGCCAAGCAGTGTGGCCAGTCTGAAGCCAGGGATATTCCTGGTGCCTCTCTGACCTCGGAAGAGTTGTATCCCTTTCAGTGCTGGGGCTTTGCTGCCTGCCTCTATTGGCTGCAAATCCTCCCCAGACCGTGCTTGTCCTGCTACCTTCACACACCTGCTCAGCAGAAGGAGGCCCCGGAGGTAGCGAAACCTCACCCCACAGCAGGATCCCTTCTGGGAAGCTGCTGGCTGGGCCTGCCCTATCCCCAGATAGGGTGGTGTGTGTTCACCCGTCAAGTAGCACAAAAGCCACTGCAGCAACACTTGCGAGGAGCTGCAGGCAGCTTGTCACGGGGGAGCTCAACGAGCAGGCAGCTGGGGCAAGGTCCCCACCACCCCCCAGGAAGTGTGTACCACAGCCCTGCGAGCAACCGGGCCCCTGTTTCCCACCTGCCAGGCCGCGGTGCTAAACCGCRTCCTGCCGCAGCGCCCTTCCGGGCCTGCTGCGCTGCGGTCCCCCATCCGCGCGGCAGCCCCGGCGGGCCCTGCTTAGCTTGGGGGGCGGGAAGGGCCACGCGCGAACCCCAGGCGGCGCTGTGCAAAGTAGGTCACGGCTCGGGGGAGACAGCGCTGCCTCTCCGCCAGCGGCGAAAGCGCGCATGCGCGCCAGTGTGGCCGCGGCCTCCGCGCCTCGCCACCCCCCCCCGTGCGCATGCGCAGGGCTGAAGTAAACACTTCATTTCCCCACCCTTTCGCCCTCCCCCCCTCGGCGCCGCTTCCCTACACAAAGCGCACGGCGCATGCGCCCTACCCCAMCCCGCACCTGCGTGTTGTTGAACTGCCGCCTCTCCCCGTCCCCGCGTCCTATCACGCATGCGCAGTAGGCAMGGCTCGGCACTGTGCGCAGCCGCTCTGAGGCGTCGCGGCCTCGCCCCTCCCCCCGCGGGCCTTCCGCGCACGCGCAGCAGGCGCCTTCCCGCGTTTCGCGCATGCGCCCTGGTCGCGCCTCCCCCCCGCCTCCTGCCCGTTGCCTGAGGTAACTCCCTCGCCTCAGTCCGTTGTTCCTGCTCGAGCCGCGCGGTCCCGGCAGCGCGGGCGGCGGGCTCCAGGCCGCGGCGGCCCG
>NW_028186357.1:388589-421403 GCF_003343005.1 Rhea americana | reverse complement strand
CAGGCGCAGGGCCCCATAAACAGGAAGCGGCGGCGGCGGCCCGGAGCGGCGGAGACAAAGGGGCGGCGGGGGGAAGGGGCGCTCGGTGCGGCCCGGCGCGGCCCGGCGCGGCGAGCGGGGGCCCTGGCGGCGGGCGGCAGGATGGTGCAGAAGGAGGGGCAGGCGGCCCTGGAGGAGCCCCAGGGCAGCCCCAACCCGGCCGCAGTGCCCGGCGCTCCCCTAGAGCCGCCGGGCGCCGCCGCGGCGCCGCTCCCGGGGGGCGAGGAGACGGACACGGAGACGGAGACGGCGCTGGGCTCGCGCCGCTTCCTCTGCGGCGTCGTGGAAGGTAAGAGCGGGGGGCGGGGGCGGCCTGCGGGCGGCGAGGCGAGGCGGCTCTCGAGCGGGGAGCGCTCTTTGGCGCCCGCTGCCTGGCGGGGTGCGCGCAGACCTGGCGCCCCCCGCGGGCCCACCAGCTCTCACGGGAGCTGGCTTGCTCGTACGTGTCTGAAGGGGGAGGAGAAGAGCAGAGCTACTGTGCGATTATCCCAGCTGTACATGCTCTTCCTGCGTGCCGGAGGCTCAGTTTCCTGGGTAGGGAATAGGTGACTCCGCAGACATCTGTTCTGGCATTAAGTACTCCCTTGTTCTCTCTACGACGGCGTTGTAGCTTGCCCTTTTAATTGCAGTATAGAACAGGCCTCTTCTGTCTGTTGGCATATTTGTGGCATTAAAACGTTCCAATTGTTGCAGAAGCTGCAAAATAAATGCRCTCTTTTTGCGTTTCTCAGTTACTACAGAGTGTATTTGCGTTTTTGACAGTTTGGTTAAAGTTAGGTGCTTGAAAGCCAGAGAGAAGAAATGGTTTATTTCCTACATAATAGTTGGTTTAAAATTATTCTAAATTCCTGTGGCCAAATTACTATTATTTTTAAACCTATGATAAATGTCCAGGAGGAGAACAAAACGGTTAGCAGATGGAATGGTGAAACAGACAGTTTGTCAAAGTCAGTATATGCTCTGCTTGCAGAATGCCTTTTGTTCATGTTGTAACAAGAAAAGACCATTAGGCTGCCGCAAGTATCACTGTGTTGGGTGCACTAGCCCCAGTTGATGATCTAATTTTTGTCTTAGTTTTTAGTTTTTTAGCACTTACTCAGGCTTACATACAATCAGTGTGGAGAGAGATGTCTCGGCTTTGTTGTGAAAGTTTCTAAAGGAAGATTTCAGATTGAAAGCTCTGGAGACTAGGATCAGTGAACAGATGTATGCATGGACGATAACAATGCAGTTTCTCATACTCCTGCAAGTATACCCTGACTGTGTGATCAGCTATTCATTCAAGGATAAATAATACCAAAATCACTGGCTTAAAATAATCATTTTCCCAGTCATTTAATTTAAATTATTGATAATCTTTGTTTTATATTTTGGTGCAACTGCTATAAAGATGAATGTTCTTGACCATTCTGCAAGTAATGCAAAGCAAGAAAATGGCCCCCACTTGAAGACGCTTTCAATCCAATATTAATATATGTGTACATAAAAAAAGGATTAGAGAAGTATAAGGAAAGAAGCAGTTGCGATGGACGAGATAAACAGTACTGGACAAAAATGTCAGTCTTAGTGACACAGAGAAGCTATGGGGATGAGTGGAATAACTGAGATTAACTTCAGAAATGAAGGTATGTGGGGCAGGATTTAAGACAGTAGTGGTATGATGTGATTAAAGCAATGAGTTGGAGAATCTAGATTTGTTGGCAGAAAAGGAGGGAAAGTGGGCAAGCATGGCAATAAGTGATGTTTCAGACTTTCGTTAAGAGTGCTGAAGAGCTGGGCAGAAATACAGAGTGTGCGCTCCACGAGCGTAAAAAGCATGACACATTGGATGCACCATTTTGGGAGTAATAAAGACAAGAGCCCTGAATATGAAGTTCTGGTGCTCTGGCTTCAGGATAACCTGGTGTGTAGTGATGGAGTGTGTGTTAACTGGTATGAAGTATTTGCAGTGATATATTGACTTTGTATTAACCTGACACACAGTCATGAGATGATGGTATAAAAACAAGTTGATTTTAGTTGGACAGGAAGATTGAAGTGCTGTCATCTGCTGATAACATCAGTAGTCTAAGAAATATTAGATGAAAATATAGCTATTGTATCACTTCAGATTAGCGTGTTCTCTTCAGTTTTCTGTTTAGCTGCTTTCTGTTCTCGTCACTAGCTCTGAAACGGTGCTGTGGTAATGGTAAAGCCTTCTGAATGTGTTATGAGGCATAGGGGATATTGATAAGGTGCCACAGTAATTTATTCCCTTTTTGGGTTGTTGAGCTGCCTTACGCTGGCACTGAGCAGAATTGGGTGACTCTAATGAAAATGACGAATTTGTTCTGGGTGAAGTAATCCTGATGGGTTTTCATGCCTGGCAACTGCTCTCTTTTGTTTGCTCTTCTGTTGAATCGTCCTCCGTTTGTCACTTGGCAGTTCTAGTGGGAAGTAGTAGTTACTCAACTTTGCCACGTCGTGGCACCAGTTAGTCTAAGATCACTCTTTAGGAGACTAATCTTTTAAAACTTGAGCCTGCTTTGAGCTAATGAAAACAAGTATTGTTCACTTAAACAGGTAACTGAATGGCTTGTTAATATATAGAAAATGCTTCACTTGCAGCAGCTTTGAGTTTTGAAAGGCTGCAGGAGGGTTTTTTGGCCTCCTTAAAACCAAATGTTCACAGATTTAAAGTGGTGGATAGCTCTGGAAATCAAGAAATTGTCTGCCTTTGAACTGATGTTGTGTCCTTGTGAGCTTTGTATGTTAGTAGCATCATTCATCATTTAGAGCGGCCGTGCTATTTGAAAACAAGAGCTTGTTAAATTTCACTGTTATTTTAGTCTTGGATMTTTGCACAGACTGCCAAGCTGAAGCTTTGTTTTGAATTGGCCACTTGTGGTTGAGCTGTTTGCACTTAAGTCTAAGTGAATTTACATGAATAAAGGTGAATTGAGAGTGCTTTTTAAAGTATTATGTTTCTAGAATGGAAGGATTAGATTTGAAATGAGAGGTAGTTAAAAGTTAAAATTGAATTTCCAAAGTACATGACTTTGAGTATCTAAAATTACCTGTGTAGATACTTTTGTATGATTATTCCAAGATGCACTTTTAACTTGCAGAGATGTGGGCATTGGGAAATAAAAATTAGGGAASCTCTTAATGTGAATCTACCTTAATATGTATTTACATGCTATATAGGTATTTAGAACTATGATCTATATCATCAGTTAAGCGTTTCTGAACTGGTAAGTATTTTCAGAGTTCTTCAGCACTGCTGTTACCTACAAAATAGCTCTGATTTTATCTGGCATGATAGTTTAATTAGGTTATGACTGCTCAGTCTGCCCTTACAATATTGCTGACTTGTGAAGGGCATCTGCTCAAGAATTCTTTTTGGATTCTGGAAAATTAATTGCTTCAGTGGCAAAAAATATCAGACTTTACATCCTAACAAATTAAATAAGTTATAATTTCATTTTAAATGTAGATCAGTTGAGGTTATTACACTTTCGTGATGTTTTCTAGACATTTTTTTCTTCCTGCTTTTGGAGGCTTTCTGATGAATGTAGCAGAAATAGMTTATTGGAGGAGAGGAAGAAAATGGTGGGCTATAATATAATGTTTCATAGAACAGGCATGATCTGACATCTAACTGGACAATTTTAATCTTGTTTCCCGTAGGATTTTATGGAAGACCTTGGGTTATGGAGCAGAGGAAAGAACTTTTTAGAAGGCAAGTCATGCTTCCTCTCACTGCAGCGCATTCCATCACAATATAATCATAATCTTCCACTTAGGTCTGAACAGACTTATTGTTCTAACCTAGAGCAGCTTTTTGCATATCATCTGTATTCTGGGGGTTCATATTCACCTTTCCATCTTGTCTGACTGCTTTGATTTTTTCCAGTATCAGATATGCATGAAGTTATAGTGATTTGGTAGTATAACATAATGCTGAATGAAGTGCTCCCTCTACCCCTTGCCCCCTCCCCAAAAAAAAAAAAAAAACAAACAAAAAAAAAAAAAAAAAAAAAAAAAAAAACCCACCTAAGGATTAGATCAAATAAAACACCTGGTTTCTGGATTGTAGACTGCTCTATCAATGAAGCCTTTTTTCTGTGCTTATAGACTTCAGAAATGGGGACTAAATACATACCTGTATGCTCCAAAGGATGACTACAAGCACAGGATGTTCTGGCGAGAAATGTATTCTGTGGAAGAAGCAGGTAATTGCCTTTATTTCCCCTCTGCATTTTCTGTAAGCAGCTTTTAAATGAGTTAGTTGCTGCTATGTATGCTTGTCTGTTTAATTACAATAGCCAGTTCTAAAGGTGAATCGTGAGACCTGTTCTGAGTACCCTGCAGCTATATTTAATGGAGCTTTTGGTACAAGCATGGATTTACTGCTTTTAAGTACAGCTCTACAGATGATTTCTATGACTGCTTTTAAGACTGTCTTCTGGGATTTACTTCTTTCTATGAAAGAGTTGCTTGGAATTATCCCTCTAGCTCTTGATCATCTGGGCCATATTGTAAAGTAGAAATTACTTCTTCAAGTAAGAAAGAAAAAAAAAAAAAAGATTGAGAGTAGCATGCCCTTTATGTGATTCATTAAGTGCTTGTCTCAATGARGAGAGTACCAGTTGAGAATGCCAGCTTCTGGCTATTTAGTCAGAACATAAAGATCTGTGTAAGCTGCTGTGAGGCTTTTTATTCACCTCAGGCTTTTACAGGATATATGGTGTTTTATTAGCCTATGGGATTATCATTTTTCCTYGAGTTGAGGGGAAACATGATACCTGCTTGAAATTCAAAGTGGCCTCCAAGAGGGGTTATTTAAACACTGTAGAAGTATAATCTGAAGGATGCTGGAAGCTTATTGCCAATGGCAACAAAGGTGGCTAAATATTCTAAAAAWAGTCTTCATTAATTGTGTGGAGAATTAAATTTCAAGTTTGTTTCTTAAAGCAAGTACTTCTACCAAGTGACGTTAAAAACATCCTTTTCCTTGTGTCCTGAGCTTTAGCCCTACAAAAAGTGTATGAACCAGTCATGCAGGATGATGTTACTACATTGTATTGTTCCTTAGAGTGAGACAGAAATGGAAAAAAATATTAATAGTTTTAAAGCAGTTGGTGTGCATGCTGCAAAAGCAGAGTGCATTCRTATTTATCACACAGCACTGAAATCAAGAGAATGTTCAAGTATCTTTAAAATTTGAAAAATAGAAAATAATAGTACCAGGACAGTTAACACATTCTTTCTGGCATCATTTCTGAGAACTCTTGAAAATATTTTGGTGTTCTTTGCTATRCTAGTTTCTAGGAGTTGCAGCAGATACCTTCATCTTTATTTTGCTTGCTTGTTTGTTTATACTTTTTGTTGTGTGTGGTAGAACAGACATCTCCTTTTTATAACCTATGTATAATGACACCATAATTATTTTATTGTTAAACCCTTCTGAAATATTTGAATTCAATTTCTAGAGCAGCTAATGACACTAATATCAGCTGCACGAGAACATGAAATAGAGTTCATCTATGCAATCTCACCKGGACTTGACATCACTTTCTCCAATCCTAAAGAAGTATCCACACTGAAACGCAAACTRGACCAAGTGAGTGTTAAATGAACTTACTAGAGTTACAGTGCTACTTAGGTTGAAAATGCCAGTATCTGGCTCACGCTGAGATTTTTGCTATTTTTACTAGCAGCTTTAATATGTTTAGYGTCAGCATTATTTTGGACACCTCTGAGAACAATACAAATGGGCATATTCTGAGGAAACAAGCGTTCAGGTTACATTGTACAAATGGTCAGTGATCATCTAGATAAGTAGGAGATCTGACCCTCTACCATTTTCTGGAAGCCTTTTTTGTGAGTTTGTCTCCAAAGTATGTTATGGCCCTGGAGCTAAGATGCATTTCTAGAGCAAGAAATGCACAGTAAATGCCTTTAGAGGCAGACTTGACATGTGTGTACTGCTTTGGTTCTCATAATTAACTCCTGTTTTTGTCCAAAAGCTGTTAGTGAGTGAGCTCTTTCCCAGCTGTGTCTCTGGTGAGATCAGGTTTGGATTGCAAAAACTGAAACTGATTGCCAGTCTTTAGAGGCATCTTTGAGAAGAGCAGAGTGGTGGATCAGAGACAGGCATTCATTGTGAATAGATGCCAAAACCTGTCTTGCTTCTCATACTCTCCCTCCCCAGTTCCTGTAGTTTTTTCTTTCTTGGAGGATCTCGAATTTGCAGTCTACACTGTGGAAATGGAAATACTCCAACATGCAGCTCTCATGCTCTGGCACTGTACAGTTAATAAGATAGTGTGGATTTGCTTAGACTTTTGTATAGATATGATACACTTTGGGGAGAATATTTTCGGCTACAAATTTATAAACTGAATAATGATTCATCGAATGAAATGGTTCTGATTTTTGAGATGTTCAATCCTTTTCTAAAGGCAAAGTAGCTTTAGAATTTTCTATGGTTCACTTATTTTTTTTTTTCCTCATCTCTTACATTAGGTTTCCCAGTTTGGCTGCAGATCTTTTGCACTGCTGTTTGATGATATTGATCACAACATGTGTGCAGCAGACAAAGAAGTTTTTAGTTCCTTTGCTCATGCACAGGTCTCGATCACAAATGAAATTTACCAGTATCTAGGAGAACCAGACACATTCCTGTTCTGTCCTACAGGTAAAAACAATATGAATAGTTCAGTTAAATCTTAACATGAACCAAGGAGGCCATTGTTGGTTGAAAGGTTGATTTGGTATATTATCACTCTTTAAAGAATGTTTTGGCTAGTTTGGAGGGAACTGACTTATTAAAATTTAAGTAATTAAACCTAGAGGATATGCCAGAGATATACACATSTCTGAAAGGCTTAATGCCTGCTTAGGAAAGCAGCACTATAGAATGATGCTGGAAGTCTGAGCTAGAAACAAGGTTAAAYGGAGACTTCTATTTTTTGTTTGTACCAAAGTCTGTTTACTCCTTGATTTCTTACCTGGATAGCTATTAGTTACTTAGAATTTTCTTAACATAATTACAGCACTTACTATGATTGCTTTTTTCAGTAGTACTTATTTTTAATAAGAATTTTCTTTTTAGTAAGATTTTCTTTTAATAAGATTTTTCAGTAGTCAGTTACTTTTTTGAGTGTCTTGGAAAATCACATGACTCTCACTTAGGTGTGGTCTTTTTTTTTTGTGTGAGCTTCCCCCTGTATCTCAGCATGCTTCATCGTAAGGAAGAACATTGGTCTCTTCATTGATGTTGCCTGATGAAAGGAAAATTTAGTTGAAGAGCAATGTTGTCGTCATTCTTACTCCTTCATCCCCTTATATTGTGTTAGTTTAGTTCTGTTGCAGTGTTCATCTTTAACTTCARAGAACCTTATCTTCTGTTTTAACTATTTGCACTCTAATCAGTCTCAGCGTTTCTAGTTGTCTTGCACAGTCTGTTGGAGCCTGCACTTCTATTTAGGGGATTTATTTTGCTTTTTTCCAGATTTTGGTATTTGTCTGATTTTAAATAAATCCCTTTCTTTTTCTTTAGTCTTTATTCTAAGAAGCACTAATATAAATAGTCTTTTTAATTGTACTTTAGCCTTTTGGTGCTTTTTTAAACAATATTGAGGTTTCTCTCTAGAAGGGTAGTATTTTCTCAATGCTATAGAGTTGCCTTACTTTCTCCCCTGTCATGCCAACTTTYAGTTGTATTGTGACTTCTTAATGCCACAGCCTACTTGATATTGCAGTTGTAACTGTATAAAACTGATTCAATTAACTGAATGTTAAAACAGACTCTCCTCTCTTGTACTTCTGATAAATAAGCAATTACCAAGTGTTTTCCCTGTCTTTTTAAGAAGTAAATTTAACCTTCTGAGCATAGAATAGAAAGGTGACTGGAGAATGGAGGTGGAGATCTGGGATAAGGCTTAAACCATAAGTAGGGAGGAGCAAGTGTTTACTCACAGTAACAGAATTAAATATGTTGAACTAAGAGATGGCAGGTTGAAAATGAAAGATACTTACCGTGAAATAGATTTATACAGAAATATCTTTGCCACGTGATGATGTTCAAGATAGATAAATGTGTTCATTGAACAGTTGGGTATATTTTCACACGTGTGCATCCTTCTGCTAGTAGTAACTTTCTTTTTTGCCCGATGCAGAGTACTGTGGAACTTTCTGCTATCCAAATGTTGCTCAGTCTCCTTATTTACGGACTGTAGGAGAAAAGCTGCTTCCTGGCATTGATGTCTTATGGACAGGTAAAAACAGTATTCTTTGAATTCAGTTACAGTGTCAATATTATTTATCATACATATTTAGTAAATAAACAGTCCTACTACTATTTGTGTGTGGGAATGAATCTTCAAATATATGCAAAGCCTTCTGATTATCCTGTTTCACTCTTAGGTCCGAAGGTTGTATCCAAAGACATTCCAGTAGAGTCCATTGAAGAAGTTTCAAAGATCATCAGGAGAGCACCAGTTATCTGGGATAATATTCATGCTAATGATTATGATCAAAAGAGGCTTTTTCTTGGGCCTTATAAAGGTCGGTCAACTGAGCTCATTCCTCGACTAAAGGGAGTTCTGACCAATCCAAACTGTGAATTTGAAGCCAATTATGTTGCTATTCACACACTCGCAACTTGGTACAAATCTAACATGAATGGAGTGAGAAAAGATGTGGTGATGAGTAAGTATGCATAACTGCTGGAACACTTGTTTAACCATATATGTTTTAGTGCTTTCTAATTATTCTAAGCTTTCCTGTAGCAATGATTTTTAAGATCACTTAGCATTTTCTATCCTGTTGGTGTGGGACAATTAGCCTGAGAGATAACAAGCATCCAGGTTGTTCTGTTGACTTCCTGAGTAGTATCTGTAGTACTTACTCTTGAGATATATCTACAGCCRTATAAAAAGTGTTCTCAGCAAACAATTTTGAATGGCATAACTTCAGCATAAGTGTCTGTGAGTATCACTTGCTTGGTTAGAAGCAATTCAGATCAAAAGAGAAAATGAATGCGAGAATATCAAGTGTCTGTATAGTGTTTCTGTGCTTACATTGGTGGTGACCATAGTTTTCTATTATACGTAATTAGGATGTAATGCCTTGCCCTTTGCAAAGTAAGGCTGTTAGTTTCTGGGTGTTTTGTCTAATGTGTCATTTCTGTTAAATGAAACTTATGTGATAACTTTTTTCAACTTGTCTCTATAGCTGATACTGAAGACAGTACAGTTTCTATCCAGATTAAACTGGAAAATGAAGGCAGTGATGAAGACATTGAAACAGATGTTCTTTACAGTCCGCAAATGGCTCTGAAGTTGGCCTTAACAGAATGGCTGCAGGAGTTTGGAGTACCCCAGCAATACAGCAGTGAGTTGGATTTGGTTTTATTCTGGTGTTGGTGGAAAAATGTGACTAAATGTTCAAGACTTGCATTCAGATTAAAACTGTTTTACAGATCTCAATTTGTATACTTATATGCTTTTGAGAGGAAGTATTTTCTATTTCTCTTATTGGGGAAACCTTAAAAAGTGACATTCATATTGTACAATATGAGTGTWGTGCAGAAACAGCTTTGAAGTGTGACCCTTTGGCACTTCTGATCCACAGACTCTTTTCTTGTATCTTGCTCATCCCAGTTATTACTAAGCTTTCATGGATCTTGAGAAAGTAGGAAGGATTTTTTTTATTATTAGTTAGTTAGTTAGTAATCCAACATCCACTTCACAAAAATAACTATAAACATTAGTGGTGCCCCAGAGGATGTCCATGTTCCTCCAGTTGTTCTCAACTAGGTTTATTTTTCTGAGTTTCTGTCTATAGAAACCAGCTCTTTTCAGCATTAGTACACCTTTGTTTTGGTAGCACTGGGAGCTGGGGATCTGAAGTAAAGTTCTGTCAATTGTGTGTTTGGACCTGTCAGTTTGCCCTTCTTTGATAAGTACCGATGAAATGGAAGAACCTCTTCCTGCCTCCCAACTCTGTTTGTGTGTAGTAAAGGCAATAGCCTTTAAATATCTGCGGAGTTTGAAACCTTTCTAAAACTCAACCGCAGTAAAAAAGTTGGTTGAGGAGCACTGGTTAAGCGGTCACCATYTTTCGTTTCCTTACCTCCCCCAGACTAAAAACACTTTTGCAATGGAAGTAATGAAGCATGTATCCTTTTGTTTTGAAGTGCACCCTGTATCCAAATAAAGCTTTACCAAGTCAGCTGATTGAGAGGAAAGTTAGCTTTGAAAGCTTTTTATTCTGGTGTCATAGTTGGAAATGCTACTGGAAGTGTGTAAATGCTAAGAAATTTAGCTTTTTTCCTCCTCTTATCATTGCTTATCAGTTATATGGAGGAGGAGCTTGCCAAAATAAAAGGTCTGTAGTTAAAACTACAATGACAGAAGTGAAATGGCAATATGTCAAAAAGGAGATACACTGATCAGATGCCTTGGCAGCAGATTCAGATCAGYGACTTCTGCAAATCATGGATGAATGTTAGCCGATATTGAAAACTTGTTTCTTCTTCTTCTCAGGTAGGCAAGTGGCCCACAGTGGTGCTAAAACTACAGTAGGAGATGTAGGGCCTCTGGTGGCACCATCCTCTTTAAATGCAGCAACTGTGGTTACCACAGTTTACCAAGAACCCATCATGAGTCAGGGGGCAGCACTGAGCAGCGAATCCCCAGCACTGGTAAAGGAGGAAGAGAAGAAGCAGTCTGATGAGGAACCGATGGACATGGTAGTGGAAAAACAAGATGACGCAGACAAGAATGCTAATCAGATACTGACAGATATCGCTGAAGCGAAGATGGCAGAGGAATTGAAACCGATGGATACTGATAAGGAGAGCATAGCTGAGTCTAAGTCCCCAGAGATGTCTATGCAGGAAGACTCCAGTAGTGACGTAGCTCCTATGCAGACTGATGAGCAAATAAATAAAGACCAGTTTGTGCCTGGGCCGAATGAAAAGCCTCTCTACACAGTAGAACCAGTGACTTTAGAGGATTTGCAGCTTCTTGCTGACTTATTTTACCTTCCCTATGAACACGGGCCCAAAGGTGCACAGATGCTGAGAGAATTCCAGTGGCTCAGAGCAAATAGCAGTGTTGTCAGTGTTAATTGCAAAGGAAAAGATGCTGAAAAAGTGAGTGTGATGTAATCTTGTTTTTTTTTTTCCTTTTAAATCATTAAATCGTGAGCAATGTTCATCTGTTGTCTGTAAATGAAGAATGGTATTTCATTTTCTAGAAGCTGATGGCTGGTGTGTAATTGACTGCGGGTCGCAATAATTTCCATTCCTCCCATAGAATCCAGTGCTGAGCTCTGTAGTGCCATGTAGCTATAAAGACTATGCTATGTAGACTGCTATAAAGGCAGTCTAGCATCCGCATTTGACAAGTGATCTACACACTGGCCTCACATGTTATAACAGCAGTAGAGAATACAAATGCGTGTAGTATGGTAATCCATGCTGGTAAAATGAAATACAGAATTGTATAGTCCTCCTTTGAGTTTCTCTTCTCTTTAGAAGGTTGTGTTTGACCTTGTGGATCTTTTGCCTCCATCTGTAGATAGAAGAATGGCGTAACCGAGCAGCCAAATTTGAAGAGATGTGCAGCTTGGTGATGGGAATGTTCACTCGCCTCTCCAATTGTGCCAACAGGACAATCCTTTATGATATGTACTCCTACGTCTGGGATATCAAGAGTATTATGTCAATGGTGAAATCTTTTGTGCAGTGGTTAGGTAGGTGCATCGGGAGCCACTACAATGCCAGATAGTATATTTTTTGTTTTCTAATTAGCCCACGAGGAAAACAAAATACTAGGCAAATATGTTTCCTTGGATGTAGGGTCTGGTTTGACCTTCTTTTAAAGGTTTTTCTGTCTCTCTAATGGAAACAATACTACTTGTTAATTTGCTTTGGTATTAAGTGATAATCTGCTGGATGCTTAAGATTGGAGACCTCRATTTTTCTTCTTGGGCTAATGAAACTTGAATCTCATCTGACACGTAAGTGTTTACTTTAACTTACTCTGACTGAATGCACACTGGACTATAYCGTGTAGCTCCTTGGATATCCTGATACATGATTGGAAATGACAGTACGAAATGTGACCACATCAGCCATCTGCTGCTTGCTCTGTCTTGATAATGTTATTGCTGTCTTTAACAGAACAATTGCAGAAGTGACCTTTCAATGGGCCTGGCCAAGAGGAAGCCGATCCTCCCAGCCCTGTGCGCATGCGAGCTTTAGCATAAGGCTATTCTGGTGCAAAAYTGTTTCCTTTAAGCACTTCCAAATGGCTTTCTTTTTTTATGTATTTTTTTGGAGTGGGTGGAAATTATGGAGCTCTCTAGACAGATTTASTCTGAGACTTAATCAGATCTTGAAACACTYTTTTTTKYYSCYTTTTTTTTTWAAGTGAAAGATTTTTGGGGGGATTCTAAGTTGGCAGATAGCACCAGCATGGCCTGGGTAATTCTAGTGACCTCGTTTCACTTTCAGGTGTTAATTCAACTATAAGGAATACRCTGTGGACTTGCTTGACATACACAGCAGGCAGCAATGCTGATGGTCACACTGTCACACTTTTTGTAGCTGTCACAAACCTCACAGTGGTTAACCATTACACAGCCTTGGTCTAGTTCTAGTGTTTGGATTGTCTTTAAATCATACTCTTAAACACTGTCAGGCTTAAATAGTTGTAGAGTGTAGGGATAGAGAAGACTTGCTAAATCATGAAGTCAGTGCCTGCTCTGCAACTTCCATGTTTTGTGCTGATTAAATATTTGATCTTTATGTGTGGTTGATGAGATGAGCTTTTAAGACTGCCCTTCTGCAAAGCACAGGGAAGAAAATTAGCTTGGGAACAAAACTTAGTAGCATTTTAGTATGTTAATATATGTGCCTACTGCTGTTTCAAAAGGTTTTATTKTCTGCATTTTTAAGACTAGTATAACACAACTTCCTCAACTTGCTATTCATGTTGTGTGTTGACTTTTAACYAGAAAGTATGCTCTCATTTTGCTAACTTGATCTGTTTGAAAATCTAGGCTGAAACTTTTTAAAGGGAACACTAATTTTAGTAATGTCTCTAAACACAGAAGGCCCAACTTAAGACTTCATCTTGGAATTGCTGAACTACTTACTGCTTTCCCTGATATCAGCTGGAAACTGTGTTTTCAAAGTCCCCATAAAGTTGGGTCCAAGTCTTTAAATAATGCACCAAATATTTGGAGTGATTCACWATTGAAAATTGCAGCTCTGTTAACTCTGGCACTGTTCTGTTCCACTACTCAAGCTGGCRTTAGATAGTTAAAAACTAATTTTAGGAATTTTTAATGTGCAGTTTAATAGCCTTATGCTAATTATGCTTTTGTGAGASATATTTTGATCTTTAGCTTGCGTATTATAACTAGTGTAAATGCATACAGAGCAAGATATCAGATAAAAGATATTATAAAAGAATGCTACAAATCCAAACAAATGAGTTTTCACAACAGTGTGCTGAATGGTCCACTGAAAGTTCTTTTTCTTAACCTCTCCTCCCAAGTCCAGCTAGCATTCAGTCCCTTAAATTAGTGTGGCTGTACAGTACTATGGATTACTAACGACTTCTATTGTCTTCTTCCCCATTGTGTACAGATGGGAGAATCCTCAGCACAAGTTTCTACTGCTATTGGATGGACAGCGCCAGATGTTCACAGCGCGTCGTCATTAATTAATTAAAATGGAAAGGTTTTGTCTGTGAGGCAGTTCAGATAGATTAGCTGTGCAATAGACATGAACTGAAGTCACATTTGCGCAGCGACTAAGGCATTAACTATGTTTTTCATTTATACAGCTCTTCATTCACGCAGCTCTTTAATGATTGGAAGTGCTAGTTAAGTTGTAGTCTCAAAGGAGAGACAGATACTGTCTTCCAAGTTGCTGACTAAATTTGCTTGTGAAGGGCATCTTTTTACATGAGAATTCTAAAATGTGGGAGCAAACCAAATTAAAATCCTGATTTTTGGATCATTTCTGAAATTTACCATATTTAGGGTAGTGTTATTTTTAAGAAGTATTTCTAAACTGTCACAAATGTCAAACTTGGCACACTTTGGGACTCTCTGACTAGCACAACATACTTGTTTGTACTGATCTGAGACTGTTACTTGAACAGGAAGTAGATTGCTGTCCACAAAAGGAAAAGAGTATTTGCGCTGCTTGTCTTGTCAGAAAACTAGGCGGGTAGTTGAAATCTCCACTCTGGATACTGTCTGTCAGAGGTGTCATATATATTACTTGTTAAAGACTGGGATGCCCTACTAGTGGAACAGTATTGAAAGTCAAACAACTAACGGAAGTTTCTTTTTAAAGCAAATACAAACTAAAGCTGAGTGCYTCAATGGGCCTACTGTGGCTGGTAGATCAGTAGGAACCCCAGTGTATCTGATATACTTGAGGAGGAAAAATGAGGACRCTAAAGAACAAAGCTAGTGTTATTTGTGGCCAACAGGGTATACTAGTTAAACTGAATTAATTCTAGTTAACACTACTTAGCTTTTAAATGTGCCAGCAGTATTGTAAAGGTATGGCCTGGATTATGCAAGTCTGTTCAGTCTCTTGCAAGAACACCGATTAGTACAGCTTTYCTGGCTGCCTTAACTGTTCCAGACTCTGCATTTGTTGCCATTTCTAGTTTTCTGACAAGATTTAAACAATCARTACTAAAATGTGACTTCAGAAAGGTCCAGTCTTTTTTCAAGGGGCTGTGATAATGGAATTTGTTTGGTCTTCAGCTGCTTCAATTTGCAATAGTAGCTATTAAGCCATGTGACTTCCAAGATGTGCTGCTCTTGTAGACAAAACAAGTGCTTCCACCACAAATATACAACCAAAATAATGTACATTGAAAAGCTTGTGTAATTGTACATGGCACTGTTCTCATGCCTTCAAGTCTGGAACAAGGTGTGTTTATCATAATCACCTCACCTGCTCTGTAGTTTGTTACATGAACAAAAACTTGAATGCTGCAATTAGTGCATGAGCACTAAATCTTTACAAATCATACATTATTACAGCCTCCCCCAAAGCCCTGAATTATAGCTCAGTTAGAGAGCTTTTTCCACAAGTGTGTATTAGCTGTTTGGACATGTTAGACACCCAGGAAATCCCCCTTCTCGTAACGTTCTCCGCTTGGATCTGATCTCAACAGGGTGTCGTAGTCAATCTTCAGCACAGTTCTTAAGTGGAGACCAAGAACCCTGGGCCTTTAGAGGTGGTCTAGCAGGAGAGTTCCAGGTATCAATATGACTTCACAACTGAATGACATTTTCTTTGTTTTATGAGAAACCTTTTGTTGCACATCAGAGGTCTGGAAGGATTGGTCTGCCGAAGGCTTTCTGGTCCAAAGCCCATTAGCCTTACAGCTTGGTTTAAAATAATTTTCCTCCCCTTTCTACAGTAATTTCTCAAGGAGATGCTGCCTGTCCCACGCGCATGCGAAGCGCAGCGGCTTTAGTTGTACATTTCACATTGTTTCTTTGCAGGTCGCACAGCATTTTTATCTGCGCCCGCAATTGCACAATGCGCGCATGCTTGTCTGCCGATGGGAATTCCATGAGCAAAAGGGGTAGCAGTGCAAATYTTGGTTCCTCTCTAAATGAAGCTATAATGCATTTTGCTCGAAAGGTTTCAATTGGGGAATAACCTTAAATCTGTTTATACCATGTTCGAATTTGTTCATGGATTTTTCAAGTGCTATACTTTTCCCCCTCACAGGTGCTCTGCGCGCAGCAAATTGAATCAGCGCATTGCTTTTGGGATAAAGCGTCTCCTCTGGCCAGTTAACCCTCTTCAGACCAAACCTTTCCTCCTGACATTCTATGTTCTTATACAGAGACAGTGTAGATATGATTGGTAAAAGTACGTTAAAGCAGATAAGATTAACAGACTCATTAATGTGCTGTTTCAATTGTATATTTTAAAACACCAATTGGATATTTTCTATTCAGATGAGGTCTTTGCATTTGTAAAGCATACCAACCCCACCTTCTTCTGGGGTGCCTGCAGTAGCAAATATTAATGTGGGAGTCTGCAGTGCACACCCAAGAGTGATGGGCTTTTGTTGTTYATGCACTTATATTGAATATTTTGTTTTCACAGCGCTTGCTGCCTATTGATGGGGCAAACGACCTCTTTTTTCAACCACCTCCACTAACGCCCACGTCCAAAGTGTACACCATACGACCCTACTTTCCTAAAGATGAGGTAACTTCTTTCAACACTTGCCTTTGTTGTTAACGATGTATTTCATTTTGTGGCAATGAAATATGGCTGTTACCGAGTCCCTTCATTTCCTAAGAAAACAAATGTCCTGACATCTTGCACAAGCAGCAAGCTTCACTGAAAGCAGGGCTTGTGACTTGCCTAGGGTTCAACAATCTGCTGTGCAATAATATAGTTATACCCACATTTTGATTTCCAATTCTTTTTTCAGTGTGTGAGCCCTTTCCCTATTTTTGAAAGGTGAACTAAAAAATGYTCAGTGATGGTAGCAGAATTCTTGCAGTGCAATCACAAGCAGTATGCTTGTATGCTGAGCTTAGGGGCTGTGTGTATATCTGTTCACTCAGTGATTTTTCTGATATCTAATGGTATTCTCAGATGTTTATGGGCAGAACTTTAGCAGTTGCATGTAGCATGTGCCTTTGAATCAATATTGCATCTCAAAATGTAGTTGTAAGATATGATAATTGTCCATTCTAATTCTGCCACACTTAATTTTTTTTTTACTTATATTAAAAACCATTCTAAAAAATCAGACTGAGAAGTTTACATCAGATTTGTTTTGGAGAGACTGATATCTTCAAACCATGAATTCCTTACTGATAATGAGGTGTGGGTTTTGGAGGGGGGAGTTGTTTGTTTTTTTGAGGTTYTTTTTCCTCCTTTTCCCCTCCCTGTCCCTGAGCAGATCTCAAGCGCAATTTCACTTACACTATTTTAGCAAGAGGATACTTTAAAGTGATACTCAGAATTAGTAAACACCCTTCATAGGTAAAAATTTTAACAGTGTAAGGATTAATGTAGCTTAAATTTTGCTCTGCAGCTACACTGAGATGAAATGTTTCTTTTGAATGGCTGCAAACTCAACCTAGATACTTATGTTTCAAATCATTCTTAACTTTGAAGCYCACCAGAAAGACCAGCCTATCATGTGAAGACATGTCTTTTACCTAGTAGTTYTAAGCTAGCTTTGTTGTGTGCTGTCCTGTCCGTCTCTTAATGCAGGACTGTGCCTGAGCTGGTTTGTTCTTTTATAAGCAATGGAATTGGTATTTTTAAGCCACTTAAGCAGTTGGTGATGCAACTAAAATACTCAGTCGTAAAGAATATCTCTTCTGAGAGGAAGTCTCCTTTTTATGTAAGGAGGCTGGAGACATGCCAAATGGAAAGTTGTTTTGATGARACATGAAGTCTCTCTCATTTAAAATGTGACTTAGTTTGTTCTTTAAAGAGATTAGCTGCTATGGCTGAAGGGCAATAAAARCCTTTTATCTTGAAGAAAGCCATCAGGATGCATCTGTCCTCTGCTTTAGTTAAATAGGAAGCAGGTCCACTCAAACATTCGAAATCTGGAAAAAGAATTGTGTTGTTATGGCATGTATGAAGTTGATCTCCAGCCTGTCTTTCCTGGCCATTGCACTTAAACACTGTGTTCTTGACAGGCAGCTTTTCTTTTAAGAGCTGGATTGGGGGTGGGGAGCAGGGGGGAAGACATTCTTGTCAATGTATACTTTTGTTCCATGTAACTTAAATGCCTGCCAGTAGTAGGTTCAAGTTGAGGTATTAGTGAAATCTGTCTAAAACAAAGTTGTTAACTTTTGGATTTGACTGTTGCCTTGTGAAAAAGACAAACATCTCTTCTCTCTTTTTAGGCTTCTGTATATAAGATTTGCAGAGAAATGTATGCTGATGGAGCTGATCAACCCTTCCACAGTTTACCAGACTTAATTGGAGACAAGTATGTATTAAGAATGAATGACAGAGCTGGTTCTGAAAGATRAAGTCTTAATATTGTATGCAGTTTGAATAAGAAATGCTGAGGGTGGAAGGTTAAAACTTTGAATTAAAAAAAACCCACTTGCAGCCATTAGAAAATGAGTTTCTYTCCTTGATTTTTGAAAGATACCATTAACAGTTACAGCTCAGTTTGTGCTCTTGTCACCTGTTGTGAAGTGTTAACAAAAAGATTCAGCTGAAATCTGTTATGAAACCTGTTCATGGTGATATTCTATTTGAGATTATTTGAAGTATCGTATTATGTGAGGGTCTGTAATTGTCRTCTGTAGTTGTCCTCTGATGTTCTTTTTCCAAGTTAGCTTGTTTTCTTCAAATAACTACATTTTTGTGAGGACCTTTCTGACAGCCAGCTGCCTGAGTTTGGTCAGTAATACACGCTGTATATTACCTGTACAAACATTTAAAAAGTGACAAGTGAGATGAGATTAAAAGCAGTATAGAAACAGATTAAATTCATTGAGCTGTAGCATGAGCTTGCTGGGCATTTGTTATGTCTTGTGAATGTTTTATTAAGATAGAACTTTGTAAAGAGGCTACCCTGTGAGTGACAGGGAAGTAGTTAAGAAAAGACTAGCAACTGATAATATAAAGTGGATGGAGAAAATAGGAGAACAGGGAGGTGATGGCAGCAGAGAGATTGAGAGCAGAAGGTGAAGGAAATTTGTCTGCCTGGTGGGTCAGAAGCACTGTGTGTATAGAATCAGATTGTGGGATCCTGAGCTGCTGAAATTGCTCAACTCTGAGTTGTGATGTCTGATCAGCCTGTTAATTACTACTTTCTAGAAACTAATTCCATCTCTGTTGCTTCTTTGGATGACCCCAGAGTTTCCTCTAGAATGTGTGAGCCTATTTGTTCAAAGTAACCTTCTTTTGACTGAATTTCGATGCTGCTTTCCACAGGTTAGTGGGAGGGCTGCTCACTCTCAGCCTGGATTACTGCTTCGTCTTAGAAGATGAGGATGGTATATGTGGCTATGCTTTAGGAACAGTTGATGTGACTCCCTTCATTAAAAAATGCAAAATGTCTTGGATCCCTTTCATGCAAGAGAAATATACTAAACCAAACAGTGACAAGGAGCTGTCTGAAGCAGAGGTTAGTATACACACACATGAGACCAGGATTGTATGCAGAACTACATTCCTCKTCTTTTTTCTAAAGCAAGTCTTTGGATTTTTTTGCATATTGTGCTTCCATGTAATTCAATATTTGCATTTTTCTGAAGTGTTTGATGGGTGTAGTGTCTGACCTGTTACATAGCGATACTAAAGTTGTCCATCACAAATCAGATACAGCTGTGTGCTGTAACACACCCATGAGATGTACTTCAGTATTAATCGGTGCACTATGTATGTGATGACCTCTTGAAAGTTAAGTGACAGGAGCTTTCAAAACAAAACCACCAAACATTAATCTAGAGAAGATTGCATTATGAAAATAAACTAACAGCTATTAGTTTCCCCATGTTCCAAGAAAGACTAACCCTTGACAGTCATATTTAAGTACGCAAAACAAATTGAAGAGCAAGGTAGTTCTAGATGCTCAAACCTTGAGCAGTGTGATGGCTGTAAATGGTATAAAATAGCAATTGCTAAGAATCAGTATCTTGAATTACTATGGAAGACCTTACAAAAACAGAGTATTACTGAAGTGTCAGAAATACTCAAACTGTAGCTGTTGCATTCTCATCAAGAAAAGCTTGCCTACTCCTTAACAAGAGATGTTGGCAGTTGCCTATATGCTTTAGCTGCTGAAGCAGCTGTGGGCAGAGCTCTAGTAGAGGCAGGCACAGAAGCAGCACTTTCTTCTTCCCTCTCAGACCTTGGAAAAAAATGGTGATCATGACAAGTCCATGTTACCCTAAGAATTAGGAGCCCTTGCTTCATTCAAGAAAAAAACACAAAATCTTTTATCTGTGGCCTGGTGGTACTATAGGCTTCAGACGCTTGCCAGATGTGTTGGTTGCGTGGAAAGAGCGTCTGAATGGAATGTCACATGGGAGCCCGGGGCAATGAGTGGTTGCATCAGCTGCTTTGAGGAAAGGCAAACCGTTCCAAAAAGTATTCTCTGATAAGTTGCCCAAATACAAAGGCTGTCATCAGACTGCTGGGTTGTCGAAGTCCCCTGCCAGCAAGCCCACGGCAAATCTGGTGGATCTGGACTGACCTCTAGGATTTGCCAATGTGTTCTTGCTTCATTTGRCTAAGATGGAGACAGTCTTAATGCAGGTTGTGGGTCTGAGAGCACAGGCCTTCCCGCAAGCAAAGCCTCCTGAAAACTGAATGAGGTGTTTGTCACTCTGTGAAAACTGGCCACTACTTTTTAGGCATGTTTAGAGAGGGAAAAGGGAAGTATGTAGGAAGTGCCTTACAGCAGGTAGTGTTCTTTCAAATGTTTTATGTTCCAGTGTGGGTGGGACTASAAGGTGTCTTAATATTTCCTCTACTACTGCTATTGAAGTGGAGCTAATTCTATAGTCTAGAGGCTTTGTGAGTTCTTTCTCTTGCATTTGTATAGTTAATGTACTTTCAAACTTAAATAAGCAAATTCAGATTTTGAAGCAGAGCTAGCTAGTGTGTATGAAGCAATCAAACACAGCAAAGCTTTAGTGTGTTCAGTAGAGGAGAAGTATTGATTTCCAGAAGTTTAAAGCCAAACTTGAGAGAGAGAGAAAGCAGAAGGTATTTTGTGCTGATGAACTAGCTTTGCCTTTCAGATTTCTAAGAATAAGTACAGAAAAGCATTTTCTGCTGTTGGTACATCACACTGGATTTTTGCTGTTAGTACAATGCCCCACAAAAATGCTGTTTCTATAGACCCTTTGTTTGAGGGATGTCCTCTGCAAAGCAGAGGACTTGTCCTGTGCTTAACAATAGAAATAGATACTTCGGAGTTTTCTCCGTTTACCCTTTCGGCATTATAAAGGAAAGCAATGAACCCTCAATAACTACTCAGAGTATCATTATTGAAGATCAGGAAAGGAGAAGTTTTCTCACAGAATAGAATTGGTTTAATTTGCTTTTTATACTATTTGCCTCTTGATAATCCCAGTCTCCACTTTGGTTTGAAAGCTGTTCCATACTTTTCAGGTCATTTGACCCAAACTGCTGACTTCTAATACATTTCATTGTTCTCTAGTGCACTTAATACATCTTGAAGCCCAAATTCTGTAGGATAAATAAACCCTTTTGTGAAACAGAGCATARGTAGAGTCCTCTGACTACCATGTTATACTGTTGTGAGCCTTTTTGTTTGTTGGTTGGTTGGTTTTTTTTCCTCCCAGATTCCTGTCAGGTAAGTTTAATATCCACTTTTCCCAAGACTAGTTGCTGATCACAGGAGATGAATGCATTGTCTCTGATGCTGGATTGTTCCATAGCTTCACCTTACCTTTCTTCTCTAACTTGTTTTCTCTCTCTTTGAATTCTTATATAATCAGAAAAAGCAGTTCACATCTTTCCCTTAGTGCTTGAAACCAGAATGTCTAGCTTTGAACGTTTGCTGTGGGATTGGGTTTGTTACAGCTGTAATAAGGAAAGCTCAGAGGAACAGGTTTCAYTATAAATCTGAAGTGGTTGAACTAGCTTGAAACAGTAACTTTGAACAAAACCTGATCTGTCATTGTGAGAGTTTGGGAGATGGCAATTTATAGATTTGAGGCGACTGAATTTGAACTTGACCTACAAACTGTGTGAGTTGCTAATGTTATGGATTCTTGGTTTTGATACCGTCATAAAGTCCAAGTTTTGACTATTGCGACCATGACTTTTGTCTRTACAAGAAGCAAAGTTAGGTGGCTTGCTTACATTAGCCAGCATCACAGAAAGTTTTAAAACTCAGTCAACAGGAAGAATGACTTGAGTATGTTTCACATAGGCTTTGTCCACGGTGTTGTCTCACTTGACTGTTCCATTCCTATGTGAGTTGCATTAAGTTAATGTTTGATGTTGTATTCCAAAGATCTTTTTAGATGGTTACAATAGCTTTTAGTGACCAACAGGAGCCTTTAGTGATCAACAAGGCTTGTCTCAACCTAGAGATACAGCTGAACAATTTGCCATGACAAAGACCAAGTAATTGCATGAACATTAGAGAGGTTTCCATGCTACTGTGAGCTAAAGAATACATGTGGAATGATAGAACACCTGTAATTAAACTATCGAAGTGAAATACAAAGATAAAGAACATGCAAGCATAAACTCTTTGTTACTAGATTAGCGTAAAGAGTAGACTGCCTTGACTTTTTGGGGCTTATGGGTGTTTTCACTTGAAGGGTGGGTCACCAAGAAGCCATGCAAGGAGTTTTATGTTCCTTCTCTGACAGTTTGACAAACTTCCATAGTCTGCCTTTTATTTGAACTACAGACAGCTAGTCAGCAGGTAAGGAACAAAGTGACTACCAGAGGTGTTGTTGAAGAATGTTTTGATCGAGAGGCATACTTCCTGAGSAAAGTAGACTCTCCTAAGAAATTTGAGTGAAATTGAAAAGCTGAATAATGATTAACTATGTTTCCCATATTGTCTTCAGAAAATAATGCTAAGCTTTCATGAAGAGCAAGAAGTATTGCCAGAATCGTTCCTTGCCAACTTCCCGTCACTGATAAAGATTGATATCCACAAAAAAGTGACAGATCCAAGTGTGGCGAAAAGTATGATGGCCTGCCTGCTCTCTTCTCTAAAGGCTAATGGTAAAAWTCCTGCACTTGAAATTCTTTGTTTCCTCATTGGATAATAGCTTTGTGATATTAGGGATGGTTAATACTAACATGTTTTCTATTTGCCTGAGATACTTGATTCCTGTCATACTTGACACCCTGGATTATTTTAGGTAAATGAAATGCTTTTGCATAGCTAACTGTTCTGCTACTATCTTCTGTAAAAGGAAGCTTTTTGCTTTAGTTATCCTGCAAATCAGAAAATAGGAAGAACTGTGGAAGCAATTTGGCAGTGAGAGTACACCTTTTTGCGTTTTGAACAACATGCAAGTGCTTGTTTCCCTTGCTGGCTGTGGCAGTGATGCTTCTTACGTGTGAGAGTATGTGATGCTTCTTACGTGTGAGAGTATGTGATGCTTCTTACGTGTGAGAGTATGTGATGCTTCTTACGTGTGAGAGTATGTGATGCTTCTTACGTGTGAGAGTATGTGATGCTTCTTACGTGTGAGAGTATGTGATGCTTCTTACGTGTGAGAGTATGTGATGCTTCTTACGTGTGAGAGTATGTGATGCTTCTTACGTGTGAGAGTATGTGCTGGAGAATAATTAGCAAGACCTTCAATATGGGGAAACACTTGGCTGTCTGCCTTACTGTGCACCTGAAGTTCAGTTCCCTTGCACAATTCCATGCCTTTTTGTAGTGCTGTTTTCTGAGCCAACAACGGAGTTTCAGTATGTTTTTATGGGAAATACAAGATGTCTAGAGGGAGATGGCTTGTTAAGACTGACAAGATGATGTCTGCATTATGTAGTCCCTTTAGGGGATGGTCAGCTGTATTGCCATAAATTTGGTCTCTTTTTGGCACTAACTATGCTTCACCTGGAATTGGATCAGTGATTTCATTGGGTTTAAATGTTGAAATAGATGAGGAATCTAATAATATTTGTAGCYTGTGCTTTTTTGTAATAACTCTTCTCCTACACTGTTGTTTCTCTTTTCCCTCTTCAGGCTCCCGTGGGGCTTTTTGTGAAGTGAGACCAGACGATAAAAGAATTCTGGAATTTTACAGCAAGCTGGGCTGTTTTGAAATAGCTAAAATGGAAGGATTTCCAAAGGATGTTGTTATCCTTGGAAGAAGCCTGTGAAGTGCTTGACAGCAGACTGTTCCAGTACTGTAGTCCCTTAACAGCTGGACAGGTAGTGGTGGGGATCTTCATATGGTCTAGCTACACAAAGCCAGCGATAAGCCGGCTTGGTAGAAGGGGCTATGCGAAAATCACCCATCACACATTCAGACTGTAATTTGTTGGAAGAGGATAATGCTGCTGAAAACACTGTTTTGACAAAGAGAAACCTTGTCCTCTCCTGGTCTTGTGTGAAGTGCCAAGGAATCTTGCATGGGCTATAACTTCTTGGAGGAATCCCTCTCAGTCAGCAATGTGGTTTCTGCATTCAAGTGTCGACAGAATAGTGGACTCTATCAAAAGTATCTATAAAGATGCAGTTTTGTTCCTTTGTTATATAAGAGAATGTGCAACTGGGAGTTGCAGAAATGGGAGGGATTACTTGTCAATCAGCAGATTTAAAGATAAGTAGCTACAGTTCTATTTTTGACTATCTTTATGCTTGTTGATAAAGCAATGACCTGTTGTCACTTCTAATGACCATTGGTTCAAGCTTTGTGCTTTGCTAGGGACAAATGTGCAGTGGTCTGTGGCAGAAGTCACTTAATGAAAAACTTGTAAATTTCAGTGTATATAAACTTAACTGTATGCTGACTAACTTTTTGTTTACCAGTTTTGTAACTTTTTCTTTTGAAAAGTGAAATGGTTTAGGTCCAAGATGGCACTTTTGAATAATGTAAAGCCACAGTGGAGAGCGAATCTGTCCTCAGCACTGACCTTTTTTTACTGTGCCTCATATCCAGGGCTAGAAACTGACCATCTTGAGTTAGGGTGCCGATCCCAAAGGATCGTTCCTTCAGATGGCAGTTTGTTCTCTTGCAAGGTTGCCACTGCTTGAGGCTGTCGTCATTCTCCTGGGACTGAAACAGCGATTCACGGGGTGGTCTGCTAAACCTGTTAATTTTGGTGGCATTCGCACAGAATTGTGGATGGAGGAAGGTGAGTGGGAGAGAGCTGGCCCACAGTTGGGATTTGTCCTTGGAACATTCTCTGTGTTTCAAAGCCCGTTCGTACTAGTTTGATTAAATCAGGGTCTTCAAATCCTGCACGTTTGTATCAAATAACTTTTCTAGAAGAAATGCCACAATAAGCACATTTTTACACATTATTTAAATGGTTACCTACTTTTAAATGTTCCAAGAGTTTAATGTTTTTACCCAGGTCTGACATGTTTGGCCATGTGATGGAATCAGCATGGTGTGGAATCTGGTAGCGGGGTAGTTGCATCGTTGGTGAAATTGGTATTTTGCAGAAGTCCCAGTGTCCAGAGATGTAATTGGCCAATGATACACAACTTGCAGTACCTTGCTCCTTTCACCTGCTGCCATCAGCTGTGTTTTTCTTTCTTTTTAAGTTTCCTGGGTGATTTTTTTTTTCAATGGTGCACAAAGGAAGTTCAGTTTCTTATATAAGCTTTCCAGCTACCTAGGCTTTGAAGAAGTTATACAACCTATAATGAATGGCATTAAGACTGCAGTAATGTTGTCTGCAACCTGTAAGGAGATGCTGCATTTGGCCTTCTGGTGCAGTCACACACAAGATATATTTTTTTTTCCTTTGCAGAATGTGAACAATTTTTAAATGCGGTAGCAAAGTATTTAAGTTGAAACAAGTTCATTTCATTTTTAGAGAGAGGTACGGGGTTGTGCTATTAAATTTCATGTAAGTCAGAGCTGAATGCCACTAGTTTTTATACAGCTTTGAGTGCATGTTGAGTAGCTGATACCTTGGTTTATCAGGTGGGAGAGTTTTGTTACTTCATGGATACCAGAGTCAACTTATTTTATCTGGATTCATAGCATTACAGCATAGGATGCTTGTGGCCTTATTTCTTGGCTTTTAAGGAGTTGCCACATTTTCTCTTCCTATGACTTTGTTATTATAGAAATTAATTGTATAAACCTATGGAATGTCAGGCCAATACCATCATTCTAGGATTGTAAAGTGATACGTTGACATATCTTTCATGGTTATGAATTTTCATTAAGGTTGGAATGCCACTTTCATTAATCTGTTTTAGATCAACAGTATCTGTAGCAGAAAAAATGACCTGTAAAACTGTATTTGAAGACCATGCAAGAAATAGAATAAAAATTGAGAAGTGAATGTAAATAAGAAATGTGTATTTTGTGTATGAGATTCCTGAATCAGAAGTGGCTCCACAGTGCACATAGCATTGTGTTTGTGTGTCCTCAGAACCACATGCCAGAGAAACTTGTCTCTAGTTCTGATGGCACAGCATGCCATTACAAGGTAGACACTTCCCTRCTTTGATACTTGTCATAGGTGGGCATTCAATGACCCTTCAGAAATACTSTCCTCCCTGCCCCCAAAAGAAAATCTTGATAGGAGTTGCAGTCATTTTTCTTGTTGACCCATATGTGAGTAGTACTAGTCAAAGTGATCTTCAGTGTCTGGTAAAGCCCATGTGAAGTTTGTTGCAGCAACACCCATTTCCCCTCTCACACTCTTCCTTTCTTGCCAGCTGCTGAGTTTAAAGGGAAGTGGAACTTGGAACACCAGGTGACAGAAACAGAAACGAGAAGTATTTTGAAGGTGGGCGTATAGTGTGCAAGAGGTAAACATGGTAGCTCCAGTCTGACCTCAGTTGTATGTCCACAGAAGCTCGAGAGTATTTGACTTAAAAAGCTGAACACTTGAGTACCTAAARCAGTAGCCTCTTGCTTACAATAATTATAGCCAAGGAAGATGAATAAATTAGGCTCAATAAAAGCACCTTTTTCCTAAATTAGCTTTAACATCTACCTGTGATAGAAGTTTCTCATGTAATTCAGAAGCTTATGTTGGCCTTCCTAACCTGGTAAACATGCCCTATGCTAAAATAATAGCTTTTCTTCACAAAATCATAGATAAGTTGCATGTTGTAGTTTTTGTACTATTGAAACTTACTTCATAAAGCTACAACAGAAATGGCAATATGCTGTGGCCATATCAAAGAAACATAAGCATGCAAAGGAGGCTGTTTTTGATTAAATGCAGCAGCTTCAACCCTTGAGGGAACTCGCAGTACTGAAGRAGAGAGATGTGGTGAGCCGGGGAAGTGCTTGGAAATTGAGATAAATGTTTTTCTGTTGGTTTGGTGATGAATTGTGACTTTCCTGTCTTGGTAAGTGTTGACAGACGGAAGCCTCATCAACAGAGGCAATTTTCTTACAAGTTAGTGACAGTAATTAATAATGGACTGTAATCAATTAATAGTATGTGCTCCTTGTCATGAGAGCAGAGTGTTCTGCTCTATTAGGATTGARCGTATGTGAGAAATCCATGTCTCTGGGGATGTCCAAGAACTCACATGCTGATCGTTGGTGCAGTAGAGTAACTTCAGTGTCCTTCTGGAAGGAAATGTCTTTTTGTCAAAATATCAAAGATACTAAAATGCTGTTGTAGCTCTTAATTCATATTGGAAGGGCCCCCAGGTGATCATCTATTTCAGCCTCTTGTTCAAAGCAGCATCAGCACTGAATTCAAATCAGACTGCTCTGGGCTTTATCTGGTCAGCTCTTTGAAAACCTCCAAAATCAGAGATCCTACCATCTTTCTGAGCCTCTGTCTCATTGTCTTCACAGGGAAAACATTTTCCTTGTATCCAGTTGCAGACTATTTTGGCCATCATCTTATCCTTTTGCTGAGYACTTCAGTAAAGAACCTGGCTCCATCTTTGTTGCTGCTTCTTGGGGAGAACCTAATAGCAGCCTTCCAATACCTGGGCCTTCTCCAGGCTAAACAAGCATATTTCCCTCAGCTGTCCTTGCAGGCCACRCTCAGGACCAACTAGCTCAATTTTATCAATGTGTTTTTGTGTACCTGTGAGGGAGGGTGTTGTCTAAAACTGGATACAGTATTCTGGATACAGGTGCCTAGTTAAAGGAAATAACTTCTCTTGATCTATTGGGTATGTTCTTCTGATGATGCTGCTGGCTTTCACTGCTGCCAAGGTGTACTGCTGGCCTGTGTTAAGTGGAGGYGCTCATGGTACGGACCATGAGGATCTCCACTTCTAGCCAGGCTCCAGTTGGTGTAGTGTCTTACGGTTTCTGTTCTATGTGCCTGACAATCTAGCCTTTTTTTTCAGCCATCTGGTAGTCCACCCATCTTGACTGTAAGGTCTTAACTTGGCTATAAGAATGCTGTATCGAAAATCTTGCTAGAGGCAAGGAGGATATTCATTGCTTTCCCCCTTGTCCKTAGGCTTAGTCATTTCATCACAGAAGACAATCAGGTTGGTCAAGCACTTTTGGAAGATCTGTGCTGGCTATTACCAATCTTCATGTGCCCAGAAACGGCTTCCCAGAGGACTTGCTCCATGATTTTCTTAGGGACAAAAGGGAAGCTGACTACACTGCAGTGTCCTGGATTTTTGTCCTTGTTGGGCATAAAACTATCTGTTCTGTAGTCATTGGAGACCTCCCTGATCTTCGTGATCGGGATGCTTTTAAGGACTTAAGAGTGATGGTGGCCAGCTCTCCCAGCATCATTTTATGCATCCTGTGGGATGGGTCAAGGTTTCTCAGTTTCTGACTTGATCCTCCTCCACTGGAATTTCTTTGAACCATGCTTCTAGGCCAAAGGCCTTGGAGATCTTAGCAGTGAAAATGGAGCCACAGAAATCTCCTTTAGCCTTACCTGTGCCTGTCGTGAAATCACCTATCACATTTAGTAGTCTGTCTGGTTCCCTTCCCCAGACTTTTCCTGAAAACTGCTCTAATGCTGGAAATACCGTTTGAAAATACCTGTCTTCAGACTCGATTGAGAGCTGTGAGGCTTTGCAGTACAACCAGCTGCAGACTTGAGACATTACTGCCCTCTGGCTGTTTGTTACAACCACCTTGCTGAGCTTCCTGGCTCATAGAAAGGTAGCAAGTCTCCAGCCTCTGCAGGTCAGTCCTCTCTGTCAACAGTTTAGGTGAAGACACCGGTGTGAACCAGAGCAGTTGATGCTCAGGGCTGTGTTTTGTGTTGTCTGTGTTGTTCCTGATAACCACTGTAGCACTCAGAAGTTTTCTAAACCACTGCAGTTGTCAGAGCCCTTATGTTTACTGTCCCAGCTTGGTTAAATGCAAAGGTGAAAGGAACTTTCCACTGGAAACGGGTATTGTCAAACTGATCTGACCCGTGAGCTCCTTACTACAGTCTGTCATCAGTAGCCAAGGTGAGTTAGTCTGAGGAAGCAGGAAAAGATCTGCCACTGTTAGCTATGGAATAAATAGCTGTACACAACCTGTTAGCTCCTGACTTGGCCCCTGTGTGTCCCTTCAGAATATTTAGGATTCTGATTAGGATTGTCTAATTAAGTAAACTAATTGGGATTTTTCATAGGTTTATGTGAACACTTAGGTTGACTTAGAGAGTTCTTCATTTTCTGCATATAGAGTTAGCATGGACAGTTTAAATCGGTCCCCTGTGTGCATTTAGTGACTTTCACAGCCTGCCTCTGTGTCTTGAACGTTGACAGGGAACTGGCAGCTGCCAAAGGCAACAGCTCCATTCAAGTTCTTGGGTTGTGCCGGTGACACGAGATAAAGCTACGCTGGAGAAAGGCAAAGCCGCGTGCTCCAAATGCTGGGAAGCTGGTGGCTCCCTCAAGGAAATGCCTCTGTTCTGAGGCGTGTTGGGGTGGCCGGTAAGAAAGGAGTGTAGTCCTTGCAAGGAGCCTCATGACTAACTGAGTATTTTGGGATGGATGGGATAGATCTTTTCTATTTCAAGAATTATTTTAGGTGCTTCTAGCATGGAGACCTGAAGAGCTTGGATGATCCCCACCAAGTGAATTTTCTAGTAGTTGAATGGTGGGATTATCTCCACCAGTAGAGTTTTCAGTTACTTTCAAGTAATGATCTCAGTACTTTCCAAAGTAATTAAATTCTGTGTATCCCCAGTCCCAGGAGCAATAAATATATAAAGCCAAAAATATCTGTAAAGAAGCTGGTCTTGTGCCTGAGTTCTAGAGCTGTCTGCATTAAAAAAAAAAATCCAAACTTATTCCCTTTCTCCCTTTCTGGAGAACAACTTGTTATGTCCTGGGCTTTTCTGAGTGGTAGTGAAGTTCTAGTTTATAGCAGCAAACAGTTAAGAATGAAAGGAAATAAAAAAAAATACGGTCTTAGGTCAGAACCTGTTCTCATCTGTGCTTAAAGGAATGCATCTGGTGAGGGTTAGTGCTTGTAGTCGATGTTTACAGACAGGATGTCTGTGGGAAGAGGTTAGAGTAGAGGCTAGGGAACAGCATTTGGTTTGGAGATGAGATGACAGAGCTGCATTATGTTCCCTGTTTTGTGGAAAGTGGCATGAGAAGGAACAAGGGTGTAGCATGAACTCCTTCAGGTGACACAAGCTGTGGGGAAGGAGGTTCTCACAGAACTGAGGGGAAAATCTGGGCAGTAGAGGGAGGGAGGAGAGCTGGAAAAAAAAAAGCCATTTTGTGCGAGTGTCAGTCCTGACTAGCGTGGGATGGTAAGAGTGAAATAATGAACTTCTTGCATTCAGATGTTGCTGAAGATGGTCATAACTGCATTTTTTAAAGTACTTGATATTAATCAGGTCAATTTGAATAATTGGCATGCTCAGAAGGAAGAACRGACCATCTGTTTCAAGGCTTAAAATGTGCTTTAACTGCCGAGGATTGAATTCTCTGCTTTTCTCCCCCACTGTGCACTGACAGGACGCACCAGACTGCCTCTTTTTGTGCTCTTTGCCTTCTCCCATAGACCTACGATATAGAGCAGGTATAAGGGATAGCCTTTTGCTATAAGGGATCAGCCATTCAGCTGGCACTGTGGTTGCATGATGGAGAAAGTTTACTGGGGACTGGAAGGGTCCTAGTTTCACATGGTGCCTGAATGGTGATCCCGAGAGGCTGCAAATCACTGAGATTTGGGATTTGCTGTCCCAGATAGAAGTCCTGGTGCATTCCAGTTTTTCCCACAATATCTTGGTCTCTGGGGCTTAAATTGTTGCTATGTCCTTCTCTTGTTGATTGCTTTTGGTGTGGGGAGGAAAAGGGATTTTTATATATATATATAAAGTTTGTAGGATTCTTACTGGGAGAATGATACTTTAGAAATGCAAATGTGTTTTGGTGGTAGCTTGAAGCATGGTGCTTGTGTTAGCAAGCTCCAGAGTTAWAATCTGCAAGATTGGTAGCACAAAGTGCTCGGGGGGAGGGGGTTCAAAAAGAACAAAACTAGCTGCTCTGTGTCTGCAAGTCTGAAGTGCTTCCACTGGCCTTCTCAGCAKCAGGCAATTTGGAAACTTTTATAAACATAAGTATCTATTATCCTGTCTTTCAAATGGGGTCAGGTTTTTCCTACCCTTTGGTGTGTCCTGGGCTTAGCAGTCTGATGGTAGATGGGCTTAGGTTGCTACTAAGGGATAGAAATACCACATACACCCCTTAAAATTCTCATCTCAGCCTGGGAAGCAGTTCWGTGGACTCTGATGTTGCTCYGGTACTTTTCCTTTAAGGGAATGTRAAGTTAAAATTGGCTCTCTTGCCTCCTTTGCTCTGGGGTGCAAGGCTGCAGACAGTGCGTGTACGTAACGCATTGCAGCTGGCCAGATGGCTGCAGAGAGCAGCTACTGCAGAAGCAACTGAGTTTGCAGGCATCCTAGGTCCTCTTGGATTACCATCAGTGAGTGAACTCTAGTCCGTTTCTGGGACCAGGTTGGGCTCCTCATACCTCTTCAGTCATGTTGTTGTTGAATTGGCTCCAGCTGGAAGAAAAGGACTGGCCAGCTGGAGGAGTCCTCCTTTGCTGGGGGAGCAGAGCAGGCTTCCAGCCAAGAGCGTGGTGCAAGCTCCCCCCCCTCACCCCACCCCGAGAGGGCTCTGTTTCAATGCGGCTGTGCGTGCTCCCCACGGAAGCAGGGACCGGCCTGCTTCCCTCTCCTCTTTGAGAGGCAGCTCTGGCTTTGTGCTCCCTGCTGATCTGAAGCAGGATATTGCCTTCCCTTCTTCAGAGACTGGAAAGACTCAGGTACCTCCGTCCCCTGGCTCTGAGATCAAGCCAAGGGGACTTGGACTCCTTCTTGTCCAAGGCTTAAAGGAGTAGAGATGAGCCATGCTGCTGTCCCCAGTGCCCCTGCTAAGCTAATGATCCCCCTCCTGATCTCCTYGGCCCTCTGCCTCCTCCCTGGTGTCAGCGAAGTGGGCGCGCTGGAGCCTGGGGGATGCCCACGAGAAGGGTGAGGAGCGCGCGGTGGCCCAGCCCTGCTGCGGCGCCGTCTTTGGAGGCCTTCCTTGCCCTGCTGCGCTCGGGAGCCTGCCGAAGCTCTTGCTTGGCTGAAAGCCCAGGGCGGGAGGGAGAGCTGCGGTTACGGGATGCCRTGGTGCCTTTCATCTCCACGGTGGCTTTTGGGCTGCTCGCTGTCCTCAGCAATTTCAGCTCCTCTCCCCTTCGGGTGCTTCSCCCTCCTGCCGCCCTCCTCGGAAGAATCTTCTGGGGGAAGAGGCCAGTTACCAGGAAAAGCCATTAGGGTCCCGCTGGGGCAATAACCTTCCGGTTTTATTTCAAGGAAAAAAAAAAAGACGATAAAAATGACATGTCACCAGCTCCTGCCGCTCTCAGCACAGCTGCTGAACCGAGCGAGACCTTCCCGAAAGGACCCGCCAACTCCGCGGAGCCGCCCGGGGGCCCCGAGGCGGCAGCGCCGTCTGCTTTCGGCATCCCCGGGGGGGCGGGAGCCGCGGCGGGGGCGGGCCCGGGGCGGAGCGGCTCGGCTCGGCTCGGCTCGGCTCGGCTCGGCTCCCCGCCCTCCCCTCTCCTCCCCTCGCCGCGCCGCCTCATGGAGCCGCACGGGCCCGGCAGCGTCCTCTTCGGTGAGCAAGCCCGGGGGGGGGCAGG
>NW_028186357.1:371125-388076 GCF_003343005.1 Rhea americana | reverse complement strand
CCCCCGCCGGCCTTCGCGTGGGTGCCCGGGGCGGGCAGGGCCACCCTGTGCCCTCCCCTCGGGGCTGCTCACCGCGACACGCCGCCCCGCGGCGCTCCTAAGCGCGTGTGCGGGCGGGTTTCAGCCCGGCTCCTCTCCGCCGGCACGGCACGGCACGGCACGGCCCGGCACGGCACACGTGCGCTGGGAAAGGGAAGCAGAGCAATCCCCGAGGCCTTTTCTGCACCTGGCTTTCATTCCTCGCCCTGCCGAGCTGCATGCACGCATGCATAAGCCCAGCTAAGAAGCGGGCTTGCCCTGGGCCGTGTTTGCAGAGAACCTCTCTTTCCGAGGGCTCCGGCCTGCGTTTTTCCTGTCTGCTTCACGTGGGTGATTCATCCCGCAGCGAGCAAACACGCCCAGGGCGTTTCGCCTTTCTCTTCTAGCTGCGGCTGGCTAAATCCTGATCCTAAGAGCGGAAGATGTAATTTTGCGCTGTCCTTATTCTCGAAGCAGCCCGATCCGGGGGAGCCAGGTTTTGTGCCTGTAGGGTGCCGCGCTGGGTAGATCGTACTCCGCGGCRCTTCACCCTGAGTGCCCTCGTCTGAGGCTGCTGTGCATTAAAAATAAACGTGTTTTGGGGATGCCACGTGCTTATCTGCCTGGGCTGGGACTCTCCCTGGGAACCACGTGTCTGCGGCTCTTCAGGGCCCYGCAGTTACTTCAGCTTTTCTGATCTTCGGTTCCCAGGCTGTGAGCTGACTGACAGTGCCAAATCCTACACGTTCAAGGTGGATGAGGAGGATGACTCCGACCACATTTTGGCTCTGTCTGTGGTAAGAGAGATGCAGATTAGCTGCGCTTCCCCTCTTTGCTGGCAGCCTGCAACCTCACGCCTCCTTGCCAGGCTCACTCCTCCTTGGCTGGAGAGCTGGACGCTGCGCTGAGGCCTCTACGGTGGCTGCCCCGAGGGCAGGATGCAGGGCTGGTGCTTTCCTGCCTCCTGYGGAGGTGCCTGAGCAAAGTCATCAGAGCCTGGAGGCAGCTTGTGGCTGCTCGGTGGGGGAATCCTCCAAACATGGGGCAAAAGAAGGTGTTTTCYCTTGCGTTGGACCTTGCTGGGGCCTTGCAGCAGAACATAGGTCCCCACCAGATGAGTCTCYGGCCTGCTGCTCTCCAAGGCCAGGTGGAGTCAGGACTTTGTTCATTTATTTCCTGTCTCTGTCTGGGGGTCACTGTCTGTCCTGGGAATGTAGGAACTGCCAGCACAGATCAACAGAAAATGCAGCCCAGATGCTGTATCCTGAGGCAACTGCAGGAACAGCTGTCCCAGGTGGAAAAAGCACAGAGCCCCTTAGCAGGCAGTAAAGGGACAATTGCTGCAAGGAGGGATTTGTGCTCCCTCCAGGAATTAGCAGTCAGTCTGGGCCTTCATGCAAAAGAAATTAATTTCCATGTCTTGCCATTATATGTAGCAGTGTCCTGGTATCGCAGCTAGGCTGGAAGCGTTGCTGTGGTCACTCGTCCCGAGGAGAGCCCCAACTGTCCCTGCTGCATTCCCTGGGAGGGAAGTAATCCACAACCTCTGCTCCCTCGCAGGTCTGCCTCACAGACGGTGCYAAGGACGAGTGCAACGTGGTGGAGGTTGTCGGGCGAAACCACGAGAACCAGGAGATCTCTGTGCCTGTGGCGAATCTGMGGTTGTCATGCCAGCCCTTGGTAAGAGGATGTCCAGGGGACTCGGGCAGGGGTTGCTGCAGGGGACGCACATCTCTGCATCTGCACATCTCTGTATGTTTGTAGACCTTTCCCTTAGGATCCTGACTGCGAGCTAGTCTGTAGTTCTCTGGGAAACRGCCGGAATAGCCATGGCCTGGCTGCAGGTGCCCCAAGAGCCTCCTGGGGTGTGCACATGCTGCTTCTGGGCTCAGTGGGGTTGGTCCTGACTCCAGGTCCCCCTCCCAGCCCTGCATCCTGTGGGGCAACCTCATGGGACTGAAGCGCAGCGCCGTGCCGTCTYGGTGACGGCTGTTTGCCTTTGATGGGTGCAGAAGTGCAGCTCTGTAGAAGATTTGTCCTACTAAACGTTTGCCTGGAGGACAGACATAATCGTTTTTGGTAGATAGGGGTTGTGTGGTGGGGACTGGGAAAAGGAGGCACAGAGGGGCGCAGTCTGGGCTTGGTAAGGGGGGTGATGTGCTCTGTCACCTCTCCCTGGTCTCTGTGGAGACAATTCGGAGACCAGATTGTGCCCTTGCTCCCCTCCCTGCTCCTGTGGTTATTGCAGGGCACCAGCACTCTCGCCACCCCACTTTCTGCCCAAGCCGAGGCTGTATTCAACTGGGGTGTGTGCTCTCTTGGGCACTGTGGGACCTTCTGCTTTTTGCCTCTGCCGCTAGTAACTCCTCCTCTCTGCCTCTTTGCAGCTAAGTCTAGACAACTTCCAGCTTCAGCCTCCAGTGACCTTCCGCCTGGCAGCAGGCTCTGGCCCCGTGCACCTCGCCGGCTGGCACCAGATCAGTAAGGACCTGTGTGTGGGGAAAAGCTCAGGAGGAGTGAGGGATATTGAGGGGCTTCATCCAGTGCTAACACCCGTGGGGAAGCCCCGTTTCCCTGGGGTGCCCAGGGGAGATGCCCCTTGGTGCTGCTCAGTGCAGACGCTAAATGCCTCCTCCAGCAGTGTGACCCGTCTGCACTGTTTCCCTGGGGATCATCTTGTTGGTGTTGAGCTCTGCTCAGGAAAAGGGTCTGGATGACCCACACTGTCTCCTCTTCCCACACCTTTCTGTCACCATTCCCATCTGAGACTTTCCTCCAGCTGGGACATGGCCTGTTACCCATGCTTGTCAAGTATCTTGGGGGCAAACTGTATTTGCAAAAGTGGGTAATAGGGTTGTCTGTCTGTCCCAGCTCACAGGGAGGATGTCTCCTTTGAGGAGGAAGATGACATGTCTGAGGAGGAAATTGCTGCTGTCATGCCAGCCAAGAAGCAGAGAGGGAAGCAGTAACTGGTCTCCTGGCAAGGTGAGGGACTGGGCAGCTCTGGAAGAAGCATCCCCTGTGGGAAGTTCCGTGGGTGGAAGCTGTCCTACTGTGCAGTGGTGGTGTGGAGAGGGCACTGCTGCAGGAGGCTGCTGGTTTCAGTCTGGTTCTTCCTTCTCCAGGTACTTGCTGAGATTCCTCCTTAGATGGTTTTTACCTCGGACACCTCTTGCCAGGACCTCAACTTTTGCTGCTTTCTGCTGTAACTTTTTGGGGGCTGAGGGGCAGGAGCTGCTCCCAGCACAGGGTGGCCCCTCTCTCATGACCCTAGGAGGCTGATCCCAAAATAGGGATCTGGTTGGTGCTGCTGGTACCTCCCCTCTCCTCTGTCTCTGTCCTGGGAGTCAGGGATGGTGGAGAGTTCTTTCTTGTCCTGTGCCTTTTTGCAGTCTTGGACCTCTACTCTTTGTACCCCTGTCATCCTAGTTCTTAAATGCCCAATCCTGGCCCTTTCCCCAGGGGCTGGGTGTACAGCCAGAGGTGGGAAGTAGTTTCACTGAGATTTTTGGATGTTTGCTTTTCTTTACACACAGCTTGATAGTTTTTACACAGTCAGAAGTGTTATGTGAAACCAGAGCTCAGGCTGCATCCTCACATGCAGCATGTTGGGATGGGGGCTCAGAATCTATCCATGGTTCAGGGGAAGAGACTGGGTCCAAATCCTTTGTAAAGAATGTTTTTTACAGTTTGAATAAAGGTCTCTCAGGCATCAGCTCTGGAGCGGGGGTCACTGCTGGCTGTCACATTCCTCCCGTGCCCACTGCAGTGGGAGATGCTCCATAGTGTCCAGACCCCCTACACCTGTCTCCCTTGATCCCTTGAAGATGCTGCGGACCTTGCTGGAGAGGCCCCGGGTCCCCTCTGTCTCCTTTGAGGGCTTTGCATGCTTGCGTCCCATGACCAACTGGTTGCTGCACTCTAGAGTGTGAGGGAAGGGGCAGAGCTGCAGGTGGCTCTGCGGAGCAGGGACCCAGCTCCGCACGTGCTCTGGTAACCCAGCTGTTAGCAACATCCTCCTGCCCTTGGCCACATTCATCCTCGTGCTGTGGGTCAGCCTGTTTTGGTGTTCAGATCAGAGAGGCCAGACTCGCTCCTCACCTTGGGCACCTGCTGCAGAGCAGAGGAAACACTGGAGGCTGCAGAGGATGGAGCAGGTTTGAGCTTTGGCCTCTCCAGGGCTTCTCTCCGTGMCTGAGCATGAGGAGGGGCTGAGCCTTTCCGTACTCTGGCCAGGCAGCACATCCTCAGAGGCTGATCAACCTGCTGGTCCTGTCCTCAGTGCGTCTCCAGCGGCTTTCCTGCGTTCAGGCTTTGTGTGCCTGGCCTGTGGGTCAATGTCTGTCCTGGGCCTCCTTGTGTGTGGCACTGGCTGTTGTCCCCAAGAAGCACCACGTACTGTCCAGCCCCGCAGGCCTCCGGACAGCGAGTGCCTCGGGCCACGTGGTCTGCTGTGGGAAATCCTCCGGGGTGGATCCTCGGCTTTGACTGTCCTGGATTGTGAGTGAGGCTGTTTCTCTCCTATGGAGCCTGTGATGTTCCCCTCTGCATCCAGTACCCCACCATTTCCTTCTGGCCCAAGTTACCCTTGGGTCCTCTCTGCATGGAGGTGGCTCTGATGCCCCATCCTGCCYTCTTGCACCCCAAGAGAACAGGCAGCAGGAGCAGCCCTGGCTTAGCAGAGGGGAAAGGGCTGTTTGCAGCCCGACGCAATGGTGCTGTGCCGCGGGGACTGTGCCTGGTGTTGATYGGGACACATCAGAGGACAAAGCCGAGCAGACTGGAGGGGCTCAGCCCCCTGTTTGCATGCAGCATCCTGCCAGCCCCCTGCAGCGTGGGTGGAAGGTCCCCGGAGGCAGCCCTGGCCCTGCTCCAGGGGTCTGGAAAGAAGCAGCGGGGGTTACCCCTGCCACCCTGGAGGGCACCTGAGGCATAGGGGAGCTGGGGAGGGGGAGAGGGCATGAGCACCCAGCCAGGCCCTGCCCAGGCTCTGCCGGGCCGTGGCAGCGGAGCGTGGGGCCGAGGATGCTGCGGTGGCGGGCGGGCCCGTCCTTGGGGACCGCTAGATGGCAGGCGGACAGCGCGGTGGCCGTGCACACCCGTCTCCCAGCCCTTGCAGAGGGACTGCGCCTTCCAGCCGGCTCCGGGCTCCTCTCCGGCCTCTGCCGGACCGCAGGCCCACCGGGGGCTGGCAGCAACGCTTGGCCGTGCTCCCAAGTCCGGGGGGTCCCTGGGGTGCCATGGGCGTCTGACGCTCCCGCCCGCTCCGTCGGTGTCTGCGAGGAGCAGCGTGCCCAGCGCTGACCCTGCAGAGCAGGAATCAGTGCTGGCTGGCTGCCAGGACCGTCCTGTGGACCACACCTCCCTATAACCCCGTTCCAGATGTACCGACGGAGCCAGGTGAGACTGGTGCCCACAGGGACCTCCGGATCCGGGGCTGTTTCGCAAAGGCACCAGGCCGTGAGGGTGCAGCACTGGGAGGGAAGGCACTGTCACAGGCTTTCGTCTTGCTCTGCTGAGCCATCCCATGGCAGGAGGTTGTGTGGGCAGTGAGATACCTGGGGCTGGCGGTCAGTGCCCATGTGGGCTTGTCCTGGGGGAGGTGGTGAMAAGCACTGTGAGATCCTCAGCAGATTTTCTTGCCCAGGAGAGGTTTCTGGGGAACGTGCTGATTCAGCACCCTTGGCTGGAGAGATGCAAGAGCTTTTCCTCTCTGAGAGCTGGATATGCATGAGTGATGCTGGCAGGGGCCAGCGCACYGGTGCCTTGTGCCGATGGTGCAAGAGGGGAGTTAAGGGATGAAGAATGGAGCTGTGGCTGTGTTCGGACCAGGACTGGTTCCCAGCCCTGTAACAAGAYGGCACGATCAGGATCTTACAGATCTCCTTGGCTATGTGGCCTAGGAGGGACTATCTGCAGTGGGATAGGCCTGTCCTGACTGTGAAACCCATGTCTTGGTCCMTCCATTCCCACCACCCTGTGGCAGCTTGGTGATGCCAGGGTAGCTGCTGGGCTCTGGCAGGGACGTTGTAATGTGGGCCAAAGAGGGTTGCAAGGACGGGAAGGAGGGATGTGGGGTCTGGGACTGGTGAGCAGAGGATGGGGGCTCRTACCAGCAGGGGCATAGCCGAGGGGAGCTCCCTGCACCTGCCCCATTTGAGGCTGCCCCAAACTGCCCAGTGTCGTCTGCAGGGGCCTGGTGAGGCGGATGGGCTGCACTCCCCTCTCCCCCAGCCCCAAACCCTCCTGCCATCCATGCAGCAGGGACCGTCACGGGGCAGCTGGGTGCTTGGAAGGCCTCGGGGCTGCTTGCGCTCAGCCAAGGAGTAGCTTGGTTCGGGGGGAGATATGGGGTGGTAGATCATTTTTAACCAGGCTGTCCTGGAAGGGCTGGGCCGGGGGAACGAGGGGAGGGAGCCGACACAGCTCGGCCCAGGCAGGGGTGCTATGGCCGCCGGCCAAACGGGGACGGGACAGGTAGCACAGGCTGACGAGGAGTATTTTGCCTCTTAAGGAGTAGAAGGAGACGGTTTCAGGGCCCTCCCATGGGTGCCAGCTGGTCCTCAGCTCTGCTACAGGGAGATGCGGGGCAAGAGGGACAGCCTCGGGGTGCCCCATGCAGGCATAAGCCCCACAGATGGGGCAAAAGACGGTGTTGAGGGGTGGAAACTGGTGCTGCTGGGCCTCTTCCTCAGTGACGCTCGGGAAGGTTTTGTCCCTCCGCTTTCCCAGCAATGTCACTGCCTTGATGCGCCCGGCTCTGGGAGAAGGAGATAAATGCCGCGCTGGCAGGCGGCTGGGAGGGGGGCTGCGCTCCCGCACAGCACTTAACGGGGAAGGATGGGATTACAGGGGTCACGCTAGGTGAGCAGCTTCCTTCGCGGAGCTGATGGTATCAAAGCAGGTGCCCCCGGCTGCAAATACCTTGGGCAAACAAACAGGGCTGTCTAAGAGCAGGTGAGCTCGGGCACGGGCGGGCTGGAGGGGGACGGGGGGCTCCCCGCACGCAGGGAGCGAAGCCTGGGGGTCCCGGCACGGGGGCTGCCTTCTCTGGCGTTAGGTGGGAGAGGGGAAACGAAGTTGTTGCGTGTCGTGTACGTAGGTGGGCTGCCCGCAGCGGGGGCCCTGAACGCTGACGGCTCCAGGGACGGATCCTCCCCTGCTCCGGCAGCACCAGGGGACCCTGGCCGAGCCGCCTAGCAGAGAAACGTGCCCGCGGCCTGGCCCGACGTGGAGGTGGGCTCTGACAGGGGACCGTGCAGCCGCCTTGCAGAGCGCTCGGCCGCCCTCCCTGCGCCAGCCTGCCGCGCTCGGCCGGGGGCTCGGGCTGCTCACTGGCACTGAGCAGCCCCCCTAATCCGTGGCTCGGCTGCCTGCTGCCAGCGGTTCCCCGGGGATGCTCAAGCCTGAGCTGTATTTTAAGAGAGCAGGAAGGCCTCAGCGGGGTGCTGGCTCTGTGGCTGCTGCTGCTACCTGTCCCGGTGTCCCTGGAAAGCCCCTGTCTRTGTTGGCTACTGCCCGTAAGGGCTTTTGGGGTGAGGCCTCCYGGCCTCCCCCAGGCTCCGCAGGTTTGGGGAGCTGCTCTGCTGAGCAYGGGCAGACAGCAGCTTTCCTGGCGATGCCCCAGTCCCTCCTTCCCCGGGCGATTTTCCCTCCCCGTGGCTATAAAGCCGGCGCCGGGACGGAGGGTGGCCGAAGAGGCACAGCCGTGAATCGTGCTGTAGGTGGGGCTGGTCCCCTGCGCCTTGAGCTCGGCGTCTGCTTCCCACATGCGAAATGGGGCAACACTGCTCTTCCCTGAGGATGCGAGCGGTGGCTGAATGCAGAGCCTGGCGATGGAGGGGYGTCCTCGGAGATGGCACGTCCCCGGTCATCCCAGGCTGCAGCAGCATCTCTGGGAGGTAGGAAGGTCCCTGCTGGCGAGAGGCTCCCAGAGTGCCCCTTCCCTCAGCTTTCGGGTGACAGGCTGGTTTGACGAGCTCAGCAGGAGGAGAGGGCAGTAGTGGGGCTGGCATGGACTGCTGAGCCCACCTGGGGCTGAGGACAGCCCCAGGGATGCAGCAGAGGGGTCTCCAGCCAGGGTCGGGCTCCCTTGCAGTCATCTCCTGTGGAGGCGCTGGCCAGCCCCACGTCAGGTCAGTGGTAGCAATGTTGCACTCAACAGCCATGTCCGAGATACCCAGAGGTCACAGGTGGCCTGGCCTCCAACCCCTCCGCAGTGCAAATCCAATCACAGCGACCYGGCTGTCCCTGATGCTGGTGGTGCTGTCACTGCTGGCCACGCTTCCCTGCCAGGGGCTGGGGGCATCCCAAAGCAACCAGGCTGCTGTGCAGAGCCCCACGGCAACTTAGGACCCTTCCCTGGCTGCAGGRACAACAGGGACTCTGTGCTCCCCTCTTCCCAGCCCTGCTGATGGCAGAGCCCGAGGCTGGATGGGCAGGATTTGGCCTCCACGGTGTCCTCACTGGTGGTAGCTCTGCATGGTGCTGCTACGTTGGGGTGCCGCTGYGTGCCCACAATGCCGGCTTCCTGCCGCAGGCTCTTAGTGGGATGCAGAGCCCCAAGCTGCAGCGCACAAAGTTATCAGGGCTGGATGCAAACGGCTGCTGCTCTCAGTGCTGGTGCTGATGAACGGAGTGGAGGAGGAAGCGTGTGTAGGTGACAGGGATCTTGTCTCCAGCAGGTCTGTCCTGTTGGACGGTGCTGCCCAGATCAACAGTGGTGAGGCAGGATGGTCCAGCAGCAAGGTTGGGTCCTCAGGAGATGGGATTTGAGTTCCCTGGGGAAAAGCAGGAGCAGTGTCACTGGAGAGCTGTGTGCATGTGCTGTGCACTCACTGCCTGGTCCGGGCTGGCCTCCTCTAGGCTCACAACCCTGACCTGTCACCACACACCCTGGAGAGGGTGTCTGCACTGCGGTGGGGGCTGGGTCATCTCGTAGGTGCCATGGCCACATCTCCAGGGTGGACTGGAAGTTCTTGCCCGAGCCGGTGCTGCATGGCTGGGGAGAGGCTAGTTACTGGCTTCAGGGATAGCTAGTTACCGGAGCTGRAGGGATAAGGATATGACTGGGATAAGGGCTAGCAGGGAGCTCATGGCAGGACCACAGGGGCCAGCCCATGAGCTGAGGGGCTGCAGCTGCCTAGGGTGGGGGGTGGAGAGGAAGTGTTATGGGTTGTGTGCCCATCTTGCCACCACATTGGAGATTCACGCTCTCCTGCCCTGCATCCCTCCATCCCTCCTGCATCTCACAGGGCCATGTGGGGTGCCCCAAGGCCTGGTTCCCTGGGGCCAGGGTCAGGATGAGCTGCATCTCCGCCAGGCTGGGATGTCAAAGGGGCCATAACCCTGGTGTTTTGCAAACTCCTGGGGTCAGCAGTTCAGCTGCCACTGACACAGGGGCCCGGAGACGCACACGGGCATTTCGGGTGGATGCTGTAAGCAAACAAACCAAGGTAGAGTTACAGCCGACAGCCAGTCCCCCCATGCCCCTCCCCACCCCACCACTGTTAGCTTTAGGCTTAAACCCCCCTCCACGGCTGGGCGCAGGGGTCCTCTTCCTGAGAGGAACCCAAGCAAAGCCACTTCACCCAGCTCTACTGACTGGGAGCAAGGCTAGAGCCGGGCAGTAGCTGGGGCTTTGTTGCTCCCTGGCTCAGCTTCCTGTGGTCCTGAAGCTCCTCTGAGTCTGTCTTATGGAGAGGACAGTGACCCTCCAGACGCTGAATGATGGCTCCTACCTCTCTGGGTGGCCTGCGGAGCCCTCTCCCAGCCTGCCTGGCTTTGCTTACCCTTCCCAGCCCTGCCTGATGATGTTTGGCCAAAGGCCATGAGGACAGTTCTGCAGCTCAGAACGGGCAAAGGTTCTCCTGGTACCTGGGAAATGCTTTGGGATCAGGTCCAGGAGACTCCGTTTGGTCTGCGTAATGGGGTCAGGATTGAAGCTGAGCCACCTTAGCCATGTGCATGCACATCCTCATCCATGCAGGGCARCCTCCAAGTGATCCTGGTTCTCTTTCCTTGCAGATACTTGTGGCCCAGGGTTGCATCTCCCCATCAAAGCCCTCCCTAAGGCTCCGGAATTTGCTCGGTGGTGTCAGATCTTTACCCATGCACCTGATTCACCTCCAGACTTTCCACTGTGTCTCCTTTGTGCACCAAGTGTGAATGCCAGAGCCAAACGCAGCAGTGACRTAGACTCTATGCAGCAATAGAAAACCCCTCTGTGTGTCCATGGAGTGTGCTGGGGAGGCTCCGGCTGTGCCGGAGGGAGTACGGTTCAGCTCATCATGCCAGGCACCGTCTCAGCCCCCTAGATCAAGGTCCTGTGAGTAATCTACTTTGTTTSTACCTGAGTGTCTCAATCCTTGGTGCCTTTCATGAGTGCCCAGACCTGCCCGCATGTCCCCCACTAGCACCTCTGGCCCCAGAGCTGGTTTRTGAGTGCAGCCCTCCACACCTCACTCCAAAAACCCACCCCAGCTCTGACTCCAAGTCAATGAGCTGCCAGCAGCATTGGTTCAGGCATGGCTTTACAAGCTATTCAGCTATGTCCGTCTTGGGAAGGGCCAGTGCAGAGCTGAGTGTCCACAGCTCAACTGCTGCTAAACTTGCCCAAGCGYAAACACTGCCTGTGGCTGTGCCTGGGGACCAGGAGCAAATCTGCCACGTGCTGAACTACACAACATGGGGACCAGCTCCCAGCTTGTCCTGCTGTGCTGACAGCCCTGCTAGTGGGGTGACATGAGCTCCTCTCATGAGAAGCAGAGACCAGCCAAACCCCTCCTCTAAAYCACATGAGCATTGCTGCCTGGGAGTCGGCACATGGCCGCACTAACTGTGTTGCTTGAGGCCAAGGATCACCTAGGCATTATTGAGACCAAAGAAATGCTCATCCTTGAGTCACTTTCAGAAGGTAACTAACTGGGTTATTGAATAGGCCAGAATCCCCTCATTCAACACCGTGTTCATACAACATGTTCCAGCCAACACAACCCAAACCAGAGGGGACATTTAACCCTGTGCAAGATACATCTGGCATCCTATGCCATTTACTATGCTGTGCAACACAATACCAGCCTGGTCCGGTCTCTGAATTGGGTAGTGTATGGGAATGAAAGTGGTGGAAAGGCTGAAGGATGAGGAAAGAGCAGGAGGCATCCATGCAGGTGTCTGATGGCACCATTCTCTGGGAGGGAGAGAGTGAGAAAGTTGGTGCTGCAGCAGGTAACTGTGGCATGATGCTTTCTGAAGAGCGTGTGCACGTGTCTTTAGTTGGAACTGGCACTCAGGGAAGCTGATGGAGCCAATATTGACACCAAGACTTCCAGGAACATAGTCTAAAATTATGAAAGCAAGGACTGTGTTTCCAGGAAACCGCTGGGCAGGGAGAATGGAAGGCGATGAAATGGCCTCCAAAGGGCAGAGGAGGGAKCCTGGCTTCTTGAAGGGAAGTCATGAGAACAGACCGTCAAAGAGGAACCTAATGGGCCTCACATCCCCTGGTCGGTCCTGCGCAGTCTGTGTAGCTTCTGGGAGCTGGGATCAGAGCGCRGTGGTATTCTTCTACTCTGGCGTTCCCACCATGCATGAAACATACCTTAAACCTGTTGCTAGTAATTGAATAGAGAGGAGAATTAATTGTGAGCAGGCTGTGTCTCCCCTCCCCGSTCCTCGTTTGCCCTGGGGGCTGCCTTGGCACTGTGGGTAGCGAAGAGAAGGTCATTCCCATGTAACACATCCCAGCAGAGCTCGTCCAAGTTCCTTCCCTTTGGGGGAGGCCAGGTTAATGGCAAGTGCTAGGATCGCCCCGGGCTGCCCAGCGCCGCTCAGCCATGCAGGAGCTGCTGTTGCCTCCGAAACGCCCCATTAATGCTGCGGTCCCTTCGTGAAGGATCAGCGGGCAGGGCTGGGGGCACCAGGCCACCAGGGCTTTGCCTGGGAAGAGCGAGGGTGGAAGGAGCTAGCATCTCCCTGGCTCTGCTGGGAAGCCTCCAAGCTTGTTTATTTTGAGGTGGCAAAGCCTGGTTTATGGCTAAGCATCCTCCAGGGGCTGGCTGTTAAACGTAGCAAGCTCCGGGTTTTTGTGTGTTTTGGCTCTCCACCACTGAAGGGGAGAGAGATGCTCAGGGCAGGGMTGCCTGCTTCTCTGGCATCTGCCACCCAGGCTGCAAGGCTCTGGTGTCCTCRCTGGTCCCACAGTGCTGACGATTTACTGGGGCCCCAGGAGCTATGGCTCTTGCAATAGGCCCTTCGCCAAGGGACAAAAATGTCCTGSTTGCTCCTCTGCCTAGGAGTTTCCCCCAGTAAAGGAATGTTCAAGTCAATCCTTTTATGGATGTTGTGCTGGCTGTCCCTCACCCCTAAGGTCTTTCAGTCCCCTCTCCTGATGTTAACTCCCAGATGGCTGGGAGTCCTTGCCTTCACTTGCCCTAGTCTGAACTAGTAGCCTCTTTAGTAGCAGTTGGCTTTGCAGCTCTTGGCTCTGCCTTCCTAAAATAAGCGTGTGAGCTCAACCCTGGCTCAGATGAGACTGGTGGGGAAGTTTTAGGCTGATGCTCAGGGAGTAGTTARGAACCCCTATGCCTTGCTGGCCTTGATCTCCTGTGTAGATTGCTGGCATTACTCTGTGGTCTCTCATGCTGTAGTGGTGAGGGGCATCCATGGGCCATTTCGGACTTGTCTTTTTCTCTCAAGTCAGGGCCAGGCAGGGGAGGTGCCGTGGAGGAAGTTGGGATGCAAAGGTGGAGCTGGAACCTGGATGGATGCTGCAGATRTGCAAAGAGTTTCAGTCCTGGGAGCGAGCAGGGACTGCGCTGGGGTGATCCTGAGTAGGGGGAGGCAGTGCCAAGGGGTGCAGGTGAGAGACCCCTTTTCACAAGTCCTGTTCTGCTCTCCAGTCTTCTCTGTATGGTGGCACAGGCAGACCCCCTCTTCTCCAGGGGGTCTCACAGCCCCTTGCCTGCTGCCCTCTCTATCTCCCCAACTCCACTACATGGCAGGGGTCAACCAGGACCATGGCTCTGAGCCCCAGCAAGAGAGGCAGCTAGGCAGAGAAGGGTCTGGCACACCCCACTCTCCTCCCAGCTCCTCATTGATCATGTCTGGCCACCTCCAGAAAGGACGAAGGGGCCAGCCATCACCTCACACAGTGCTGAGAGCTGCTAACCATTTCTGGGTTCAGGACAAACTCAATTTCCCTGCRCGGGAGCCAGGGGGAGTCAACCCACTTGCAGCTGGCAGCAGATGTTCCTCTTGCTGCCCCAGGAGCTGCCCCCATGGCACCCTCCTGCCGAGGAGCTCCGTGCTGGGTGAAAAGGCAGGGGGACTGAGGTGGCAAGGGCTGGGGAGCAAGCCTGGATCCAGCCTGRCTGGATCAAACATTGTCATGTCCTGATCCCTCTCTTAGCTCCTGCCTCTTAGTGTTGTAGCCCTGTGGTTCTTCAGCACGGTGGTATTTATGCATAAAACTCCACCCAGGGCTGGGCAGGCTAAGTGGATGTAGCAGAAACAGGATGGAAAAGGGAAAATGAAGCACAATTTTTGCCCCAGGGCCAGCCAGCAAGTTGTCATTAGTTAAGGGAATAAGCACTGGACCTTTGGTGTTTCAGGGTGTTCAGTGTAGTGGGTGCCATCAAGCTGAGGTGCTGGGGCTGCATCAGGGACATTGGACAGGAGAGCAAACAGGGCCGTGCCTGCAATGCTGTCTCTGCCATGCTGTCCCCTGGCTCAGTCTGGCTGGAGTCTCCTTTRGGGTCACCAGCCCTACGTAGTTGTTGCCATCATGTGGACGTGAGCACCCTGGCCACGGAGGCACCTCAGGACTGAAGTATCATCTCTAGCCCTGGGCATCTGCTGTCAGCCGGGTCTGCTTTTGCAAGGTAAGCAGCACCTTTTGGAAGGGGTTGTATGGGGAGAAATCCCCTGACCTGGACACCCCAGCTCCAGGGGGGCAGGTGGGGGAAGTGGTGTTTCTGCAAGAAAAGTGCCTTGTCCAAGTCCTTGCCACCTTGTGGGTGGCACACAGATACCTGGTGTTTGATGTTTCATCCATAGCATTTAACACCTAAGCACATAAGATACATAAGCTATTCTCTGAGGAAGGCACATGTTTTTGTGACTGCCCAGCCTAAGCCCAGCCCCAGCTCTACAGATCAGGGCAATAAACCAAGCACTGAGGCACAAGGACAGGATCTGACAGGAGCACTTTGATGGCCATGGGGCAGGGTTTCTCCAATCCCAGTGACGTGTGTGGATGAGATCCTGAGCTTGTGAGCCAGGCTGTCCTCCAGAGGTTACAGCCTGACGGCTACCTGTGGTGGGGATTCACCAGGTCCCCAGGTAGTTGGATTTCTTCTCCTGCCAACTCTGTAGCAGCTTGGCCCAAGGTCCAGCTGGGCTCAGGAGCACTAGGCTGGGGTTTCTCTTGCTCTGCAGGAGAGCCAGACAGGCCATTTAGCCTCAGTGTCTGGGGATGGAGAGGACCCTTGCGTCTTGGGCTGCGGCGCTTAGCTCAGATGGCCTGCAAAGGAGTGGATATGCAGATTGATTTGCTTTGGGCTTCCTTATGAAGTAGAAGGAGTTTTCAATGAGGTTTGCTTTTCACTTAAAAAAAAACAAAGGAGGGGGGAGACAAGTTTCATTCTTCATGCAAACATAGATGACTCCTTGGTGAGCTGGAAGGCGGCTCTAAAAAGGCACCCAACTTCCCTGCTAGGAGCAAATCACAGCCATGAGCCTGGAGGCAGCAGCAGAGGTGGGACTAGCCCAGCAGCCTTCCTGCTGCCCGGTCCCCAACTGCTGGGGACCCAGTCGCTAGGCTGCTCGGGTCTCTTCTGTGCCCAGAGGTGGGGCAAGCAGGAGGCCGTGGCCCTGGACAGCGCTTGCCCCGYGCCTGAGGATGGATGGCAGCAGCACCATCTGTCATCCAGTGTCAGGTGACGTGTGCCTGCCCCTGGGTGATCCCGCACCGACTTGGTTTTACAGCCATGACTGGCACTTGAGCCTATTTGTTGAGGGCAGGGGGCACCCGGAGCTGTCAGCTCACGGCTGCCTCTGACCCCGTACGGGATGCCGTAAATCTCCTGGTCGAAGCCAGCCCTGGTGTTCTGGACACGGTGCTGCTGCATACCGTGAGGCGGACGCGGCCTGGCCGGCACAGACGTGCGGTTCGTGCTCCCCGGCATTTGCAGGCTAATGCACAGCCTGACCTTGCACCCGCTGGAGGTAAAGCAGGGGTGGCCACTGAAGAGCGAGAGCAGCATCTGCAAAAGGGAGGCAGTGTCTAAACCCCTTTATATGTGTATATATATATATATATATATATATATGTATGTATGTATGTATGTATGTATGTATGTACGATTGTTTTAATTTAGAGCGTCAGGAGTAAGTGTTGCCTTGGTTTTGCTGCAGATCTCCTTAGGCAATGCAGAGAGATGGATACGGGGCACTGTCTCACCCTGGCCTTGGAAAGTCAGCTGCTACTATAGTTTAACACGGGGGAGGTTTCTCCCAAGTGTGTGCTAGACTGGCGAGTTGAATGTGTGAGTGTTTGCTGCCCGTGGAAGCTCTCTCCTGGTGCAGCTGAGCAGATTCAGTGCCAATCCTGCCTGTTCTCCTGGTGTTCCTAGTCGTCCAGGTAAATGCAGGCTCAGCCAAAAGCTTCTCTGTACATTTCGGAAAACATCCTTCCAGCCTTCCGCCTCAAGAGAAAGGGAATAAAGAGGCACAAGAGGCTGAATGTGTTGGAAACTGTGGCCAGAAAGAGACGGTTGCCCCCTGGGCAGGGGAAGGGGTTTAAAGATGGGCTGTGCCAGCTCCAACTCACCGTCCTGTGTGTTTAGCAGGTGTTTTAACCCCTGGGCACTCCGACTGTCACAGTCCTCCTGGGATGCGTGTTCAGGGCTGACGGCCGGCAGTGTTTCAGAGTGAAAGGCTGGTGTGCAGTGAGGCRCACGAGTGCCATGGATTTAAGGTTTGTGGGCCGGTGGGTGCCTGAGCAAGGGGGAAAATGAGCAAGTTGGGTGTCAGTGTGTGTGTGTGTGAGAGAGAGAGAAATGCCCTGTCTGTGACTGCAGGTGGCTTGTGCCTGGGTGTGCAATGTGGGGGTGTATTTTGGGAGAACAAGYGTGGGGAGAGGAGTGTGTGAAGGGCTGCATGGGTCTGAGCTGGGGGCTCACTCTGCACAAAGTAGTGTGTGTGCGGGTGTGCATGTAGGGCTATGTGTGCAAAGGCTATGCGTGTGTGTGTGTAGGGGGGCAGGGTGTAGCTGTGTGTGTGCGTGGAAAGGTGTTTGTGTGTGAGGAGGAGCTGTGTACGAAGGGCTGCAAGGGCGTGAAGCGCAGTGCAGTGTATGAGACAGTATGAAGGGCTGTGGAGGGGGGCTGTGTGTGCGTGGATGACACTATGTGCGCTGTGTGTGTATTTTCATGCATGTGCAGGGGGCTGCAGATAGGTGTGTGCATGCACGYGCGYGTGTGTGTGAGGGCTGAGTGTGCATGAAGGGCTCTGGGTGTGTGTAGGAGAGCTGTGCACAAGTGTGCGTATAGGGCTGTAACGCACATGTGTGTGCAGGAGCGCTGTGGGCATGCGTGTGTGCAGGAGGGCTGTGCACGGGAGCGCGCAGGGCTGTGCGTGCGTGTGTGCAGTGGGGCTGTGTGTGTGTGTGCGCGGCGGTGCGGGCCCTCCGCTCTGTCACTCAGAGGCCGGCTGACAGGAGCTGCCTTTCCAGCGGCGGCAGATAGCGCTGATTGCTGATTCGAGGAAACAAAATAGCAATTGTAATTATGGGCTCTGATAAGATAAAGGAGGGCGCGGGGAGCGCGGGGACCGGCAGCGGGGCACGGCCGGCAAATTAGCAGCTGTCACTCAGAGCCGAGCAGGCGGCGCCGGCCCCGGCCGCGGCCAGGTACCGGCCCCGGGGGCCGCCCGC
>NW_028186357.1:366938-370047 GCF_003343005.1 Rhea americana | reverse complement strand
CCCCGCCGCCGGGCCCCGGGCTGCCGGCCCCGCCGCGGCGCCGCGATGGACCCCTGCTCCTCGCTCTTCAGCTACGTGTGAGTACCGGCAGCCCCGGCCCTGCCTGCCCGGGCCCGCAGCCCCCCGGCTCACACCTCTCTCCTGCTTTCTCTCCCCCGCTCCCAGGTTAATGCACTTGTTCGTCCTCTGCCTGCAAGCCCAGGTAAGTGCCCGCCGCCCGGCTTTGTTCGCCCCTTGGGGAGGGGGCGCGGGGCGGGGGGCGCGCCCCGAAAGCTGCCGCTCGGGCGCCCGCGGCCGCCGCGGAGCCCTCGGGGCTCGGGAAGGAGGGAGGAGGAAGAGTTTAAAACACAAAAGTCGCCCGGCTGCGAGAGCCGCAGGCGGAGGGAGCACCCCGGGCTGCAGGATGCGGGCTCGAGCGGCGCGGCAGGAAGTACCCGGGGTTTTGAGCAATTGCGGAGCGCTATTTTTAAGCAGTTTTAGGATTCCGCCACCCTCCCCCCGACCCCCAAATCGCCCTGTGGATCCTCCCTCTCATCTGGGGTTGTTTTCTTACCTTGTCCATAAAGTAAAGTGGAATTAAATAAAAAGGACCCCCCCACCTTCCTTACTGAAGAGTGTAGGTTTTGATCCAGCTTAAAATTGTCAGACTTCAGCATCGCTGGTTTGTATCGCCAGAGACAGAAGTGTCATGAATAGATTAAACAGCCGGGCAGAGCTTGTGCAACACCCGCATACCAGCAGGCACGCGTCGCTGGGAGCGGTGTGCTTTCAAACACGGGGTGAAGCCCCCTCATCCCCCAGAGATCACAGGTGCAGAAGCTTTGTTTAAAATGCTCCTAAGGGTTTTCTTTCCTTTTCCTTTCTTTCTTTCTTTTCTTTTTCTTTTCTTTTTTCTTTTCCTTTCTTTCTTATTTCTTTTTTTCTTTTTTTTTTTTTTTTGAAACTTGGAAAAAAAAATCGAATTTCCAGCCCCAAAGCAAAGGGAGCAAAAAGCTGGGAGCGAGCAGTTGTATAAAAACATAGCTGTAATATTTTGGAGTATGAGATGGAGACCAAATAGCAGCATGGCTAATGACCTCTCCTCCACATGGTACCCTCATCAGAGCTGGAGAGAGAATCCTGCTGTATTATCCAAAACCCGTCTATAGGAAACACACATGCACACGCAGAAGGAGAGAGAGGGATGACATTGTCAAGGAGAGATATCTATATAAGTCAGCTTTGGGAGAGCAGCAGCTTTTGCTTTTATTGGGTTTTTCTGTTGTTGTTGCTGTTGAAGCCGGGAGGAAATCTTCCCATTTGATGTGGGGGTGGCAGGGGGTAGTCCCAGCCTCCTGATGTTGAAAGGAGCTATCTCCCAACATTTGCTCAGAATACATCTTTATAAATGTCAGGGAGAAGCGAAACTTTCCAGACTTAAAAGAGGGATTTGAGACGAGGGGGGAAAAGACTTCTGTGCAAGCTCGCGAGCCAGGGCCGAGGTTGGGGGGGGGGATTGGGTTTGGCCAGTCATGAAAATCACTTAAAGTGCATGATCCTAAGCACAGGAGCATCAGACTCAGTTCTGGAGGTGACGGGCTCAGCTGCTGGTCCGAGGCTAAAGGGTTTGGAGTGCCGGGGCTGGGAAAAACCCCCGCCACAGGCACCTAACAGCTGGCTGCTGACAAGGGGATGTATTTGCAYGCACGGCATGTTAGTATCCTTAGGTTTTTCTGCCATTAAACACCCAGTCCAGGGCGTAGTTTCCTTACATCTTTTGTACCTTCCAGCTCTGCTTTATCTGTGAGTTAAAGAGAGCTCACAAAGTGGGGCATTTGGAAGGAAATGAGGGACACGGAGGAAGGGCTGTGGAATCAGCTGGAGCACAGGCTGGGGCAGGGAGAGCGGCAGCCCGCTCCCGCAGAGGGCRGAAAGGCATGGCACGACGCCGTCCGTTCCTCGGGGGGAGAGCCTCTGCCCGCGCGGCACGTTTTCCCCTGGCTCCTCTCCAGAGCCCGGCCTCGGCTCCCGTCCCAGTTGCTCCAGCGCCAACTGGGACCGCCGAGTCCCGGCGGGGCCAGGGAGCCACCTGCGCTGTTCCGGTTAGGGCATGTCAGGAGCCGGCCCAGCTCGGTAAAGGGCTCCGATTCCTGCCTCCCKTTGATTAACGTGCCACCTCCTCGGGAGGCTTTGCCGGTGTGGTATGGACCACCGCCGTGCCCAGTGGGGCTGGCTCCCCGCCACCTCAGCCCAGGCACCCCAGAAAACCCGGCCAGAGGCCGGCGGTCTTTGCTCAGCCCATTTGCCCCTCTGAGGAGTAGAGATTGTAATGGTGCGTTGTATATTTTTTAATTTCCTAAAGGTAACTGTTCAGTCCCCACCTAATTTTACACAGCATGTGAGGGAGCAGAGCCTGGTGACAGATCAGCTCAGCCGGCGGCTCGTCCGTACCTACCAGCTGTACAGCCGGACCAGCGGGAAACATGTGCAGATCTTGGACAACAAGAAAATCAATGCGATGGCAGAGGATGGGGATGTGCACGGTAAGGACACGCGACGGGAGCGGGCTGGGGGACAGGGAGGTGTCGGCAGTGCGGCGATGGACGTTTTCCGTCCTGTTTGTTAGCCAGAAATCATTAAAATCGTTCGGCTTGCGGGGTTGCAAAGGGAGAGCGTAGGGGTCAGCGACAGCAGCTGTGGGATTCGAGGTGAGGGACTGGCGCTTGCGGGATGGGCTCCGGCCGTTTCCCCCTCTGCAGTCGCGTTTTGCACCTGACCCRGAGGGTTTGTGGATGCTGCTTGCTGAGCAATGCAAGGGAAAAAGAGAACCCCARGTTTAAAAAACAAAACCAAGACCTCCCCAAATGGATGCACTGCTGCTTTGGAAACCTTCCCTAAACCAAGAGCGCCCAAACTAGCGTTTTACTGGTACTCCAACCCCCCCTCGCCCCGCCAGTGCCTCCCTTTCAAAACAAACCCCGGAGCGGAGGGTCGGCAGCGGGAGGCAGCGGCCGCCGGCAGCGCGGCGGCGGCGAGAGACAAAGMCGAGGGGGCTCCGGGAGCCCCCCCGGCCCGCGGCACCCCCTCCGGGGCGCCCCGGGCGCTTTGATCGATCGCCCGCGTTAACAAC
>NW_028186357.1:364385-366474 GCF_003343005.1 Rhea americana | reverse complement strand
AAAAAAAAAAAAAAGAAAAAGAAAAAAAAAAAAAGTTTGTCTCATTTTAGCCCTATAATGCCTGGATTTTAAAAGGCAGTTAGTGCATATTTAAATAACGACCCGGTTTAAATAAGGCCAGAAGGAGGGGACTAGTGGTGGCTCGAAAAACTCTATTAAAATATAATAAAAAAGGTTAAGCATTTGAAGAACTAAGGAGGAAAATGAGGACTGATCTAAAGCAGAAAGAGAACAAGCAGTTTTTCAGATGTAAAGTTTTAAGAGTTGCAAGTCTGTAAATGTTAAAATAGAGGTTCAGGATTGTTCTATATGAATCTCTAGGGAGGCCCCCATGTCTGGAAGAACTATTAAAACGCTTCTTACTTTCACCTTTTTTAACATTTCCTGAATACTTTCTCCTCTTTGCAGTCCAGTTGGGGGATCAAGTGTGTCTCGCTGCATTTTTTCAGCATTTACGTAGCCACTTTCCCTTCAAAGTTTTAGCATGAAACATAATTTTAGTGGGATAAATCTGTCACTTAAGTGAAAGAATAGAGTTGAAAATGTTAAGCTTCTCCCCTTAAAAGTGGTCTCCCCCAAAATGGCATTTAGAAATCCACTTTTGAGGGGAAAGAAAGAGCCCCCCTTCCCCAGGCCCTTCTTTCTGCTTCTTTTTTGTTGTTGTTGTTGGGTTTTTTTGATCTGATTTTTTGGGGGTGGGCGTGCAAAAGGGGTTGATTTATTCTTGCAGTTGACCCCTTTCGCCACGCTGACGTTTTTACAGCCGACTTAACATTGAGCCCGGCATTTTCGGTTATCTGTCTTGATTGTCAATATTTGATTGACTTTTTTTTAATTCTAAGCGGCGGCGGATGGCCTGCCGCGGCGCGAGCCGAAAGCGGCTGTAATCCGGATTAAACCTCTCCCCGGGCCTGCACCGCCCTTCCCTGGGGCGGCCCGGAGGTGCCGCGTTTTATTTTATATTTTTATTTTATTTTTTTTTCCCCTCCCTCATTTGTGCGTTTCTCCTGTGCACGGGGGTTTCCTGCCGCTGGGGGCCGGCGGTGTCGGGGTTGCGCCGGCGGCAGGTTGTCCTCGCCCGGCGGCGCGGGAGCCGCGCGCCCGGCAGCCTCGAGCGGGGAGGCCAGCGCGGCCGTCGGCCGTAAATCACRGCCGCCCTTTGCAAAAAGGCCGAAAGGGGAGCGTCGGGCATCCTTTAAAGCGGGGTTTTGTGCTCGCTGGTCCCGCGGCCTCCCCTGCCCGCGCGCGTCCCTCCTTCCCTCTCCCYGCTCGCTCTAGCTCTCGGGAAGGAAAATCAATTCTCCTCAAACCTTTCACTGCCTCTGAGATTGATTTTTTTTTTTTCTTTTTTTCCCTTTATTTATTTATTTACACCCCCACGATAAACAGGGGTCCCTGTCTCAGCGTTTCATTTACGGGCGGCCCAAATATTCCCGCTTTTTCTCAGCCGGGAGCCCCTGCCTGGGAGCCGGGGCGCGGGGGGGGCTGGCCGGGCAGATCGGCGCCGGCGGAGCTCACGGGGTGCTGGAGGGGAAGGAGGGGGGCTCCGGCGCAGCCCCTGCCCCGCGCCGGCCCTCGGGGAGGCCGGGAGCGGCGAGGGTGCAGCCGGGGCGGCCCCGCTCCGGGGAGAGGAGCCAGAACGAGGAGGGGGGGGGGGACGCGGTGGGGCTCAGGCTCGCAGGGCGCAGGCGGGGGACGGGAAGGTGATGGGCCTATTTATAGGCGGCCCCATCGACCCGGCGGTTTGCGTAGCTCCTTCGGAAGCGGATCGATCGCCTCCGTTTAAAATAAACAAACAAATAAGCGAGACCGAGTCGAYGGGCCCTCGTGGAAGGCGCGAGGAGGGCGGCCGTGCCCTCCGCGGGGCCGCCGGAGCGGAGGGGGCCGAGGCCGCTTTGGGGCTCCCTTCGGCGCCGGGCGCCCGTCGCTGCGGCCGCCGYGACCTCCCGCTCTCCCCTCCCTCCCCGCCAGCCAAGCTCATCGTGGAGACGGACACCTTCGGGAGCCGCGTGCGCATCAAGGGGGCCGCCACGGGCTTCTACATCTGCATGAACAAGAAGGGGAAGCTGATCGGCAAGGTGGGATTTTT
>NW_028186357.1:363422-364105 GCF_003343005.1 Rhea americana | reverse complement strand
CGCGGCCCCAGTGCAGGCCCGCGGCCCCAGTGCAGGCCCACGGCCCCAACGCGGGCCCGCGGCCCCAACGCGCTGGGGGGAGCCCCGAGGACGGCGCCGGGCGGCATCCGCCCCCGCGGCCCTGCCGAGCTGCGCCGGCTCGTTTTGAAGGAAAAGTAGATCTGGGGCAGCCCCGGCCTGCRGGGGAAGAGGTGGGAGAGGTGCCCGGAAGCAGCCCCGCTCGGGGCGGCGAGAAGAAACCCCCCAGCCCGGCCGAGCCCGCCCGTGCTGAAACGTCTCTCCCTGCCCCGCTCAGAGCAACGGCAAAGGCAAGGACTGCGTCTTCACGGAGATCGTCCTGGAGAACAACTACACGGCGCTGCAGAACGCCAAGTACGAGGGCTGGTACATGGCCTTCACCCGCAAGGGCCGCCCCCGCAAGGGCTCCAAGACCCGGCAGCACCAGCGCGAGGTGCACTTCATGAAGCGCCTTCCCAAGGGCCACCAGACCACCGAGCCCCACAGACGCTTCGAGTTCCTCAACTACCCTTTCAACCGCCGGAGCAAAAGGACTAGAAACTCCAGCTCCAGGGCAGGCCCTTGACCGGCCCTGCCCTCGCCTCGCGCTGGAGGACTCGCCCGCGAGCTCGGACTGTGTGTAGAGACTTTCCTACACGGTTGTTTAAAAAAAAAAAGGGGGGGGG
>NW_028186357.1:350270-362092 GCF_003343005.1 Rhea americana | reverse complement strand
TTTTTTTTGGTTGTGTACAAATTTAATATGAAATGACTGAAATATTTATTTAATATGTGCATTAAAAATTTGTATTAGCCTATGCGAGCCTGCCTGCTTTCCAAGGAGGGGCTGGGGATGGTGAGGCTGAAGGACGCAGAGGTGCCGGATGGGGCTGAGATGGGAAGCGGGAGGATGCCCTAGGACAATGGGGCCCAACTGAGTCTTTTAGAAATTATGGGTTTTTTTGGTGTGTATGTGGGTGTTTTGGTTTCTGTTGCTTGTTTTTTCTTGCAGCGAATTCCCCGTTTAATGGGTGGATGCCACCTCCTTGCCCTGTGGGGACAGTTTCTTTCCAGGCTGAGCTGGGACATACCATAATGGAGCCAAAGCTTTGACCTGGGCCAGCGGTTTAGGCGCCAGATGAGGCTTTCCAAAAGAAAGCTGATTTCTGCTCCCCTCCAGCCTAGAGGCAGCTTTCATGAAGTGCTCAGTGCTATGTAAACCAAAATAGCCTGTTGGATCCCCAGAGCCTGCAGGGGGATTTTCCCCCACACTCGAAGCAGGGACCCCCTTGTCCCCTCCCTGGGGCTGAGCAGCCCTCGGGAACCGGGGATGGTTCCCAGAGMGGTGTTGCACAGAGCAGGTATATTATGTTTTTAGCCAGATACGGAAGGATGCAAGAGCAGAATTGTTAAATATGTTAATAAAAGTGCAGAAGTGAGCAGGCTTTTGGGGTGAGAGTCTTGCTGTCCCCGGCGCCATCCCTGCTGGCACTGCCACCACCATGGAGCGTCTGCGGCCCACGATGATGTGTGGGTAGGGACTTGTCCGTGGGGTTCAAGCCATCTCCTGGCTGACGCCGCAGGCTGGGCTGGCGGGCTGCAGTGTGGGCTGAGCTGCCAATACACAGCCTTAATTGCAAGAAGGAAACCCCAGGGGCTGAGTGCTGGGCCTTGCTCTACACCTGAGCATTGCTGATGTCTCACAGAGGCTGTTGTGGGTGATACTTGCACCACGGGACAGCTCTGCTAAAGGTGGAGGGCATATGCCCCCSCTGTCCTTTGAGGGACCCACAGGCCAAAGAAGCCAGGAGCTGACAACCTGGAACAAGCGCGTGCTCCGGTCTCCAGGTAGCAGGGAATAAAAGTGAATGGCCCCTGGTCCTTTCCAGGTCAGAGATGGTGTTTGATACTCCTTAATGGGTGCTTTTCTTTCATTAATTTGTCTAATTGCTTTTCCTAATGGCTCTGTGAACCTGGCTGAATTGGTGCTGGGCTGCTGCTCCAGGTGAKGGTGGTAGGACTGGCTCCGTGAGGGTCAGCAGACATCCCCACTGGCGAGAAGGGGATGGTGCAGGAAGGGGACACCATGGGTGCTCAGCCTCTGGCCAGGCTGGCCTCCTGTCCCAGAAACAGCAGGCAACCAGCGCCTGGGCCACTGGTGTCCTATGGCTGGGAGGACACGAGGGCTCAAGCCTGGGGCCGGACACTGTGCGTGGCGTGTCCTTGCTCCGCACGGCATGCCATCCTCAGCTTGTGCCGTCTGCCGCAGCCCCTCTTTGGGAAAGGTGCCTGGGCCTGGCTCCTGGGAAGGCAGCTCCTGCTTTCCCAGGTAAGTTTGTCCATGGTTAATTAGCCCCTTTTCATTAAACGGCTTTTGGGTTACCATGCAGCCCAGGAGCACTGCAATTTGGGCCTTTGTTTATTGCTTGAATTTGTCTAGCCCCGGCTTCCAGCCAGCAAATGTTGTTTTGCCTTTGCTTGGAAGATTAAAGAGCCCACTGCTACTTAGTTAATGAGTAAGTGAATTAATTAATGACTCCTCATACCCTGTCCTGCACTGATACTGCTTGGTCCTTGGCCTGGCTGGAGCAGCTTGCACCCTTCCCAGTAGCCTGGGCCCTGTAGGGTGCTGGGTGTGTGCGCGCTGGTGCTGGGAGCTCCCACCACCCATGCAGAGATGGGGACAGTCTCCAACACTTCCTGCTCTTCCYCCAGACACTCAGGCTGCAGAAACCCTGCCTGTCGGCCGAAAGTATGACATTGAGCATCAGCCCACATGAGTGCCGGGACGCTTCCAGCCTCCTTCATCAACAGGAGATGTGTGTGTGTGTGGACCAAGCTTAGAACTCAGCTACCCGAAAGCCATGGGGCTGCAGGACACTGTGTGAGGGCTGCACTGGGGTCTGGAGGCCTTGGATGCGGACATTTCCTTCTCCTAGCCCATGCTTTTAGCACGKGTGTTGTGGGGAGAAACTCCTGCTACTTGAGTAGTGGGGAGCAGGAGGAACTGCCCAGCTTCCCAGGTCTCTCCTCAGGGAGGGTTTGGGAAGCTGGGATGGGGAGCTGGCAGAATGGAGAGGATGTGCTTTGAGCTAAGCAAATTCCTCATGACAGGGAAGTKCCCGTCCCTCCCGCCACTGCTCAGRGTGGTCACCCTGCAGTCCCCTCGCTGCCACTGGCTGGCCAGAGGGAGCTGGCAGATGAAGGAAGAGAGACGACTTCCCTGGCTGTTTGCCCACAGGTCGCTGCCTGCTCCTGGTGTAAACAGTGCTGCATGCTCTTTCCTAGGTGTGCAGGACTTTGCTGCATGGTCCCATCTGGACACAGGCAGGGCAAGCAGAGCAAAGAGGCCCAGTGCAGAGCGAAGGCTGGGAGAGTCTGCCTCACCAGGTGGGACCGGGAAGCCTGGCTGGTCCAGTCAGCAAGTACAGACTAGGAAGAAATAAGCCTGTGTTGCCTGAACGTGCAGGGGCAATGCCAGGGAGAGAGAACAGCTAATTTCAGGTCCAACGTGGCTCTGGAAGCAAACAGGTAGGTGGGCAGAACTAAATCAAAGTGGCAAGAAGAGGGCTCCAGGCTGCCAGACTGAGGAGAGCCCTTGCCCAGCCATGTTCTCCCACGGCACTAGGGTTCACCCACTAAGCCCCAAACTTTGGGGGACACTTTTTCTACTCCCATGCCCTCCCTTAGGGAATAAACATTGTTGGTTTATTGGCCATCCCACCCACGGGAACTTTTCCACCAGGTCTGGTCAGGGAAGGGGCCCACTRAGGAGGGTGGGCTGCCCAGTGCCCCAGCGGGGATGGGGCTCACCAGGGCCCTCTTGGGCATGCCCCAGCTCGGGGAAGAAGGACCAGGGGTGTTTGTTTATTGCATGAGGCTCAGCTTTCAAACATCTCTCTGCCACCCCCATCCCCCTCCTTTAATTAATTCTGGGTAAGAAGTCCTGGCTTTATTGTGCCACCGAGCTGAGGGCTCCCTGTGGGAAAAGTCACACCTTCTGAACAGCTTCTGATACCATGCAAATGAAGGACAAGTCCAGGAAACGCTTTCATCTCGGACCTGTCCAGCCCCCTGCCCATTAATTACACACATTTCATTTGTGTGAGAGCAATTCCTCTTGGGGAGGGGGCGGGGGACAGCCACAGCTTGTGGATCATCTTGGCCACACTCTCTAAAGACCCCTCCTTGGAAGGGGGTTTATGGCCAGTAAGAGGGATGCTCAGGGGCTCAGTGGGGGATCCCATATTTCTGCTCTCACACAGTCAGTCCAGATCAAACTGGCTTGCTCCATGGGCCAGCAGGCCTTACTCTGCTGGCAGAGAGGGCTCAGCACTGCGCTGCCTTCTGCTTGGTGTCAGCAGAACCATGGTCCCACGTTGGCCACAGTGACCCAAGCGCTGTGGGAGCATCCTGGAGGGAGGTGTGGAATGGACCAGAAATGAGCTCAGTGCTTTCCTCTCMCAAGGGAGTGACTCTCCAAGCTTGGGAGCTACGAGGAGGATATTTTTTGGGTAGGGTGGCTACCCAGTGATCCCCATGTAGTGAAATGTCTTTCAGTGCTGCCACCAAAACTTATGTGTTGTGAAACTGCTTTGTGCTGTGGCCGAGCACCAGGCCTTCTTGGCCAGGCACAGACCAGATCTAATTCTCCTCTTGAGCCTTTTTCTCTCCCTGCTCCTCTCGTTTCCATGCAGCMCCTCTGAACCCAGGTGTCCCCAGCATGGTTGTTGTTGAAGGCACTTCCATGCTGACTACAGTTTGCCTGGGGCTGATGAAGGGAGTCTGGCCCTCAATCCTGGAGAAGGCCCAGTGTGGGGAAGTGGAGTGTGGTGGGTTTTCACAGCCTGTTTCCTGGCCATGATAATAACACTTAGCACTTCTGTAACACCTGGGTGCTCCAAGCACCTACACATCTGCTCCTCATTACCACTCTGCTTCTCATTTGCAGTGTCTCTGCCCCCTCCCCATGCATACCTACAGCAGTAACAGCATACCCCTAGAAATGGGGGATTACCCTACAACCTTCCTCTTGGAAACTGCCTTCAGGGTAGGGTCCCAAGGAGGCCATGTTCTGCTCTGGGGCTGGGGTAGGCAGCTTGGAGCGACCACAATGGCTTTGCTGCAGAAGACCTTCTATGGCCAGGTTAGCCTCATCCTTGGGTGAGGAGGCCCGGTATGTGTCCCGTGGTATGACAACCCTTACACCTGGTGGCACATCTGGCCTTGTCCCACTGGCCAGAGGACTGACCATATATGAACAAGTTTGTGTGTGGATGGGTAGGAATTACATTTAATACCTGAATAATGGCCTGGGTTATTCTGCAAAAAAACTTACTTTATATATGCTATACTGGGGATAGGGATGACACTTTTTGGGTTCCTGAGTCTTGCAGCAACTCTGCTGTTTTCATAGTGTCTGTAGCACCAGAATGTTCCTCCGGAGATGTCAGGTGTGATGGCTGAGGTGCAATCTGTGGTGGCAAACTYCTAAACCAGAGGCTGATGGATATGAGGCTGTGTGGGGAAGAACCACTTTAGACGTGCCCAGGTACTGCTTCCTCTACGAAGCCTGTGCTGTCTGTTGCTGTGGACTGGAAACAAGATGCTGGGGGCAGAGGGAGCCTTGCCAGTTCAGTAGGGGTCTGATCTGCATCCCCTCGGGATCCCCTGCGTTGTCTGAGCCCTCTGTTCAGCTGTGATATAACCCTTTCCAGCCATGGCTGCAGCCCAGCAAGCTCGTGCYGTTGGCAGGTCCTTTCCAGGGTCCCTGGACCTTCCTCTCCTGCCAATATGGCCAATGGCCTTTTCTCCTCYCCTACAGGGCTTTTATAACAGAAGAAGAAATCTAGCCTGGCTCTTGCTGTGATTATTTTGCCACTTCTTTACACTGCAGCAGCACGTCGTAGTGGYTGGAGTCTCTTTTCTTTAGCGGGCTGTTCACACAGGCAATAGCAACTCTTGCCCCAYGGACCGGCTGTTTTGTATGGTCAGYTATAACAGGTGGCACAGCTGGATAGACGTGACCACTCTTACTTGTTTGGTTGCTGTCATGGCATAGGAAAATCCATGGGTAGGTTTTGAAGGAGGACTGGAAGGTGTTCCTGTGGATGGTCATAGCAAACGTGAGCAAGGCAGCCAAGGAGAAAAATGTGCATTTATARTGGCCAGCCCCCCACTCCCCCAAATCTGTAGGAGCAGCTGAATGCACCATGACAGGGCCCGAACTGTGCATTAAAAGGAGAGGTTCTGCCCCTAAGATGTGAGACAGATCTCGAGCACCAGGTTTATTTGTGTGCTCAGGCCCCAGGACATGGCCACGCTCCCCGTCACCCCCATGAGAAGCCGCTGCCCAGCTGGGAGCCAGCCCTTTGGTAATGGCCTGCGAATTTCCCCGGGCTCCGTTAATTGCCGCCTGGCTGCCAGTTACAACTCCAAGTCAATAGCGGGGAGTGTTGGGCTCTGCAAAACAACCCCTTGAAATCAGTTGTTATCCCAATTAACAACCAGTTTGGCTTCAGTTCAGGCTGTTAACCATCAAACAGCTAACTGCTGGTAATGATTGATTTCTCAGCAGTTGTGGTTGCAGTGAAGGAGCCAACCTGCTTCCAAAAATGCTATTAAAACTAAGACTTTGTGAATGCAACTGGCTCARGCAAACATTAGAGGCTACTGTCCCATGCAGACAAGGCAATGGCAAGGATTTCTACCCCTTCCGATTAAAGCATGGGTCAGTGAAGTGTATTAGGATGGACTGGCAGCTAATGGGCCAGCACTGCCGCTGTACCTGTACCATGCTCCAGGTAAGCAGCAGCTGCTCGTGTTTTTGGAGCATGGAGGCACTCAAGGCACCCCRTGGATGGAAATTGCTCCGTGTCCAACTCTCTTCCACAGTTCCTGTTCCAGCCAGCAAATTTACAAAGATTTCTTTGTCCAGTTTAGATGCTCAGGTGCTTCCACAAATCAGCCAGACTATTTCCATCTGTACAGCCCAGTGGGAACTTCCACATGGAGAGTGGTCCCCATCMGCATATGCAAGCCTAGGAATGCCTCCAGAGCAGTCTGGTATCTTGGTCCATGTCTATTCCCGAGCAACGCAGATGCATCTGCAGTAGGTGAGTATCCATATTCAAGTAACAAAATGTTCTTCAAGTCCCTGAGAAGGCAGATAATCTGGCGCTCAGGCAGCTTAACATTTAGGATACTGGTCAGACCTTAATCCATTTCCTTGCTTGCCCAGCTCCACTATTTCAGGCTCTGGTTCTCCGCAGTGCACTGGCGGCTTGGTTCTAACACATTGCTGATGCTACATCAAGGGATTTGGCGGGATGTTTTTTCTCGTGATCAAAGTGGCCGATTCAAGCTGTAGCATGTACAGGGAGGAGGGAGACAGCCACCTGTCGTGGAAATACTTTGAAAATGCAGAGGGCTCATTGCAGAGGTGGAAGTCTGTTGACCTTGTGAAATGTACACTCAGACAGCGCTGGGTAGCAGAGCGGCACAGGGCTAGGAGTGAGGGCTGAGATGTAAAACACTATGCTTCTCATGGATCTGGAGCAGAGGGCAGTCAGGCCAGCACCTCAGCACTGGACCCTTAGCTCTATTTTTGAAGCTGGGTCTTCATGTCTTTCAGTAGGAGGCAGGCACCCAGGTCCCACGCAGGTGCTTTGAAGATTTCCCCCCGAGGTTCTCTCAAGTGCAGATCTTGTCCCCTCTGGTGCCATGCCTTTGCAGTCCTTTCTTGGGAAACATCATTATCCTAGATTCCCAGTAGTACGTACCCAGCACACTGCACATTTTTCGTAATTGGCAATACTAGATATTGCTCGTGCAAATAGGATAAAGATGCTTATTTCATCATGTATCTATTAAAAGTAGCATTGTCTTCTCCTGCTCATGATCACCTTTCCACCCCTATTGCCAAGTCTGGGGAAGCCAGGTTGTTGCCTGGGACTCCCCATGTGCTGGGAAGTGCATGAGCAGTGAGCTCCTGCATGCTAGGAATCAGTAAAGATTTCTCCTTCTTTCTATCCTTGGAGAACTAGATTCTCAGAGATAGGGGTGGGGAGGAGAATTAAGAACCTTTTAGATTAAAGAATCTGGATTTAGAGCCCCCTCAGGTCTATGAGCAAATGTTTTATCTGCAGCTTGTGTATTTAACTGTTTGGGCTGAATATAGCAATCCTGACCAGTGCATCTTCTGTGTTTCCCATTCCTCTTGCAGCTCTTGCTACATGTATCCTTCTAGGAGATGATGACTGGTGCCTCTCACCTGCTGGAACTGGATGAGATTTGCCTGCTCAGACTTTTTCTGTAAAACGGAGAAGGTCAGTTACAAGCAGAAAAGGTTGGCTTTGTTAGTTTTTTTTTTTTTTTTTTTTTTTTTTTTTTTTTTTTTAGATGCTGAAAATGCTCTATCATCAGGAGCCTGGCTTAGTTTTCAGCAGCCAGCACAACTGAGCCAAACTCTCAGCAGAGAATTCAGCTAGAGAAGCAGCAGAAACTTTCCAGGGTTGTTCTGTTGAAGTCCCACATCCTCGTTCCTCCTTATAACTTGTACCACAACAGCCARTGTTTTTGTCGGCTCTTCTCAGACACTCAGACTCGGAATAAGCCCCAAAGAGCTTACAGCTGGAGCTGAAAAGAGGTGGTAAAACCCCATTTGACAGAGGAAGGGGGAACCAATGTACAGAAAGATTAAGATCCAAAAGGACTCATGACAGAATTGAGAGTCAGCTGAATCAATCCTACAAGAGACCAAAGAAAGGTGTGGAAATGATCCAGTGAGGGAAGCAATGTGTATATCAATAATTGGAGCTGTAAATGAAGTACAAACCCATGAAACTGATTTCTTTCTAAACTTTGCATTTGTCCGAGCGAAGGTTGAAATCTGTCCCAGATCCCAACCARAAGGAACCTGCTTTCGTACTTGAACAGACTTTAAGGCCGGGGGAAGATTCTGACTGTTGGGTTCAGCCTTCTGCATAACGAGAGACTAATGCTCAGTGCCTTCTGAGTGAAAGCCACGGACCCTGTTTGAGGAAAAGGAAGGAAGCAGCAACGTCCAGCACTGCTTCAGTATTTCAGTGTTATTTACTATTTCAGGTCTGAAATTGTCTAACTTCAACTTATGGCAATTTTCTTCCAGCTTACAGAGCCATCCAACCTACCAAGCTTCTGCAGGCCCTGAAAGCAGGGTTTCCAGGCCTTGCAAGCTCCTGTAGCTATTGTTTAATCTGATACCAGTCTATCAATTGGAAGTGAAGTGAAGCCAAACAACTGGCTCTTGTGAAGTAGAGCTGAACAATTTGTCCATGGTGTCTGGCGATGGAGCCTGACATTGGCTTAGTTATGTCCAGGATCTTGGGGAGCAAATGATGCAGTGAGCACCCAAGGGAATGATCTCCCCCCGATTGGGGCTGATGTTTCCCGAGAGGTGCTCACAGGGATTTTCCGAAGTGATTGAAGCTAACTGTGGAGCTGTAATCCTCGTTCAGCTGGGGCAGTTACAACCCAGTCTATTCTGAGGGACAAAGGCAGGGATAGTCCCCCTGGCAGGTGCATAGTTACAATCTCCTGTCTATTGCCTACTGTGACTTAGGCACAGGCTGCAACGTATCTCTATAGCAAAAGTAGCATTTCTTTTACAAAGAATACTGAAATCTTGAAACTCTCAGTTGTCAAAGAGGACTCTATCTCTGGCCATTCAAATAGCAGTGGTAAAGTTTGAGCTGTGTTTTGCTCTCAGTTACAGTGGGGTAAACCCACAATCATTCCTTTGACTTCAGTAGCATCACTCTAGATTAGTTCAGATGGGAGTGGAGTTGGTTTGACCTGCTTGTCCTGAATGGCCATATTTGCAAAGTTCTCCTGTACTGAACTACCRCAGGGACAGCAAAGAGCATATAGGTTTTCATATGGCCAAAGATTTTGGCAAAGTCTTTGTTTTGAGGAGCTAGTCTCCCTCCTCAGATGTTGCTGTAGAGCACTTCACCAGGAGTGGCCGGAGGCRAGGCATGGCTGGGTAGGAAGAGAAAAGGAGAGTGTCGTGAAAACCATGAATTTGCTAGGGCACGATTGCTTCTTGTTGCAATAGGACCAGCACCTGTCAGACTCACTGACCTGATTCCCACTGCTTTCATGTCTYCATAAAAATTGTCAAAAAGAGTAAAGTCTCTTTCTTGCTAATCCCTGCTAGCTGGTGAAGGGGCATCCTCCCCCTCCCCCAAAGTACTGGGGGGGGAACAGACAGGGAGAGAGGTGGTTGCTGACGCACTGAGGCCTTATAGCCTCTGTTGCAGGGCCAGCRAAGTGTCTGCACTTCACTCCCACTCAGACAGATCATTGTGAGGAGCTGAGGGTTTCACCACCTCCCCCCCATAGAGCCACAGGTTCACCTTGCACTTGACACCAGTGCAGGAGGATTACTTGCGCTTGATGACTGCCTCCTGCAAAGCAGCAGCCTGTCCTCCATGAACACTCCCTTCTGGTCTTTCGGAGGAAGAAGATTTACTGTTCCCAGTGCAAGGCTGAACATCAGAGTCCTGCTGGGGTCGTGGTGTGATGCTGAAGTTATCTTAGATGGGCAATGCTGCCAGCTGGTGCAGCAAGATGCAGCAGCCCAGATGCTACTGTGGGTCCAGGCACTCCAGTCACCAGTCAGAGCTTCCCCCAAATCAGGCTTGGGGCTCCCTGGGGAGCCAGCCTATCTGAGCATCAACAAAGATGAGAAATGACCCCACAGGGAGGAGAAAAGTCATAGCTGAGATTTTTTTTCACCTAGTCWCCAGGCTCCATGAGCTGGGATTTAAGACAAACCCTCAGCTATGACTTGGGATCCCTTCATACATAATGAAGACATGATGCTTCTTTTGCATTTGCTACCTGTGTCATGGAATGCTCTCTTGTGATATGAGCAAAGTGACAAGGTGCAGAGTTGATTGATAAGGGAAGCAGGAACCTGGGTAAGTCCCAGGAAACTCAGAAGGAGATGGAGGATTGYTCTCTGTCAGCCAGCCACACTCACYTGTGGCAAAGGGGAGGAGGAAGGTRTGGGTTTGACCCTAGTGCTCTCTAAAATACGTTCCCTRGGAGCAAATGTCCAGGGAGAGAAGAGGAAACCTAGCACTAAACAGCCAGCGAAGCACATAGGCTTTTAATCCTCCTGTCACCTCAAGGRCAGCCAGAAGGGGCAGACACAGAAGGGGAAACACGAAGCCTCTGCTACTGAGACTCGATGAACTGCCAATGGGCCACTTCAGGGGACCCTCACACAGGAAAACAAGGGGGAGGAAAAACCCCAGTGATGTAGGCGTCTATTTCATGGCTACCCTGCCATGCAGCACCTGCAGCTCGCAGATTGTCAGCTGATCTGCTCCAACCTGGGCACACTCCATGGCATGGTGAGTCTGGTTGGACCCTGTCCTGCTGCTCCGTGGTCTGGAAGGCATCAGTTACTGTGTGCTCRAAATGTTGTTACTCACAGTGCTTTTTGTTCCCGGTTGCCATCCACATGGGAAAACTCTGAGTATATGGATTTATTTCTAGGTGTTCTCCCTTTCCGTTTTTTTTATCAAGGAGATGCATACTTCTGCTGCAGTTACCTGAAGCGGCTGTGGAACCTGCTAGGCAGCCAGGATGCAAAAAGCCACAACAAGCCCAAAGAGCACCAGCAAGGTGAAAAGCAGAGCTGGTATCAGACAGGCATGAAGAGTGTGGAGAAGGTAAGAGGAAAGCTGCCAGCATGCTGTGGAGCACTTGCCCCCCAAAACCCTCTTTCTGTAGAGCCACTTGCTCTGATTTAAAACCATAGCTGATCCCTACAGAGATGGAAACTTTGAAGCCTTTTGCTGTCATATTTTTTTTAGGGACATCCATATCCTTCCCCATTGAAGCAATGAATTTGTACCTTTGCTAATAGCCTATGCAGAGAAGTCTCAGCACTAATCTGTAAGACTGAGCATGTATATAAGCAAGGTGAATGCTAGGGCACTGCAGGACAGTGCTTTGGATTTAARTGCCATTTGAGTGCCTGAATTACTGGAGAGAGCTGTCATTGCTGTCATGGAAGGCAACAGGTCTCCCTGAGTTATTTGAACTGTACTGAGCTGCAAAGGAAGAGTCTGACCTTCCTTGAAACTAGAGCATCCAGCTCACTGTGTTTAACCTTAGAAGCGAGCTTTGCTGCAGGAAACACTGAAGTGAGCGCTGAAGGCAGCAGCTTTGCTGAGGAAATGCATTAATTCAATGTACACTGCAGTTTTTGTTTGAAAAAATGTTGATGCAGTAACATTCTCCACAGTAGCTAGGGGTGGATTAAAGGTCATACAGATAATGCAGCATACTGAATTCATAGGCAGCAGACAGGGAGAGTCCTTGACCCAGTGAGAATGCCTCCCTAAAGTGTCTTCACTGCAGCTTTATCTGGTCCACTYAAGAGCCGGGTTTGCATTTGTTTTCTAGAAGACTTCACTCTTGCTTGGAGCTTTCTCTTAAGATTTAACTTATATTTCCCTTCATTTGGTTTATCCTAATAGTCATTGTTAATGTTTTTTTTTT